>NW_015175993.1:552263-553384 GCF_001447785.1 Gekko japonicus
CACTTAAAGAAACTGGCCTTTGATCAAATCACACTCTCGGGCCCTGAAAGCAAGTTCCTCTTGGGCCTCACCCTTTACCATTCTGGTCTGTATTTCCTGGATCAAATGCTATCAAATGAAAGCTATCAAATGAGACACATATCTTGCTGTTGGGTATTGACGTTTTGGGGAGAGCGTGATCCATTCCTGACTCCCTTTCTCGTCATGTTTCTGTCTCCATGTATTATCTGTAAAGTTCTTTTGAAAGCCCATTTAACATAGCTGATCATTTGTCCTTTTATTTCCTCCATTTTTATTGTTGTGCATTTCACACAAAGAAATCTGGAAAACCGTTTTGCTTTGTTGCCTCAGACAGTGACTGGTTTTGTTGTGCATAGTAGTATTGGTAGAAAAGGGGCCAGAGCCATGAATTAAAGGCTGCTATGAGTGTTAATTTTTAAGAATTGTTGTTCGTGGCTTTCAGCTGAAGAATGCTAGATGTGAGAAAGTGCAATAAGGACCTTCCGTGATTTTAGTAAAGCAGAGTTTTCTATACAAGGATGAGGTTGTCCATCTCCTTTTAGCCTGGTGTGTTGCCTTTGGAATTGTGTATTTTGCCAGCGTTGTGTGTGTGTTTCCCAAGTTCATCACTTGTCAGGATCCATCGCAGAGCACCAAACATTGTAGTAGAAACTTCCGTTGGGTGCTACAAGCATGGACGGCTTCAAAAGGGAATTAGATAAGCATATGGAGCAGAGGTCCATCAGTGGCTATTAGCCACAAGGTATAGCTAGGGGCTCTGGGGCAAGTGATGCTCTGTCTTCTTGGTGCTTGGGGGGGGGGTCAACAGTGGGAGGGCTTCTAATGTCCTGGCCCCACTGCTGGACCTCCTGATGGCACTGGTATTTCTGGCCACTGTGTGACACAGAGTGTTGGACTGGATGGGCCTTTGGCCTGATCCAACATTGGCGTCTCTTATGTTCTTATGTTCTTAAACCACTAGGCCATTCAGGTTTGACCCAGAGCATATCACTGATGAATATACAGTGGAGGTGAACAATAGGTTTGACTAGATTTGATAGACAGAGTGCCTGAAGAAGTATGGATGGAGGTTTATGACATTGTACAGGAGGCAGCAATCA
>NW_015175993.1:554452-579073 GCF_001447785.1 Gekko japonicus
AAAAATGTGTGAGTTGGAGGCTAAAAAACTGTGAGCTGGCTCACACTAACTCAGCTTAGAGGGAACACAGCTCAAGACCTAGTGTGAAATGTGAACATTGTTGCACCAGTTTGTTGGAAACAGTTGACCACAGTGCTATTTAGTTCAGCATTCGTGCCATTGGAAAGTGGCCCCCCCAAAGTCCAAAATAATCACTTCTGATTTCAGAAGGGACTCTGAAAAAATTAGAAGACTAGTACAAAGGAAGTTAAAAGTATTAAAGAGAGCCAAATCCTGAGCTGGATAGCTCCAGCCAGATCGATCTCATGAGAACTAGGAAGCTAAGCAGGGTCGGCCCTGGCTAGTATTTGGATGGGAGACCTTCAAGGAATACCAGGGTCGTGACTCAGAGGCAGGCAGTGGTAAACCCTCTCTGAATATATCTTGCTCTGAAAACTTCAGGGGGGTCTCCGTAAGTCACTTATTTCTTAATCACACTTTCCTCCACCACCAAATCTCTCCAGGATATTTGGAAACTCTTTTAAAACCATACTAACTGAGACCCAGGTAGAATGCATACCTCAAGTCAGGAAAGGTGCCACCAAAGCTATAAAAATGCCTACGTTAACAACCTAATTCATAGGAGCCATAAAAAGTCAGCCTCCGTGCCTTGTTTGCTTGGCCCTCCAGGACAACTGAAACTGCATGCTGGACTAGATGGACCACTGGTCTTATGTCCTTATGTACCCATGTGCTCATTTTAACAAAAATTCCTGCAGAGGCCGGGTGCAGGTGTCGTAAAACATAGTGTGCATTAGGGATGAAACATATTGTAGATGCAGGCGTAAAAAACCGTATCGTTTTAGCCATGATTGCATTCTGAATACAGCAGCCAGCTTCCAAACAGCTGTCCTGGAGCCCTTCCCCAAAAGTACAGAAGTCAAACGAGCAAACAACTGAGCAGTGATGTTTTGTCGCTCAATTAAATCAATTTCACGAAGGATGGAACGGTCTTCTGAGCAGCAGCCTGACACCAGGCAAACGACAAGCTGGCCGACACTGGAGTGTGGAATGATGCGCACAGGTGAGGATCAGAACATGAGAAAGCATCCTGCTGGATCAGGCCAGTGGTACATCTCGTCCAGCAGCCCATTCAATCCATCTATCAAATTTATTGTTACAGTCAATGACCAGCACACTCAAGTCATTTTACAGCAGTCCATTTCACATGGGGGCCAGTCAGTTGCTCTGGAGGGCCAACAAACAGGGCATAGCAATGAAGGCCTTCCTCAATATTCTTCCTAGGACAGGAATTAAGAGGTTCACTTTCCCTGAATGTGGAGGTTCCCTGTAGTCACCGTGGCTAGTAACCGCTAATAGACTTATCCTCCATGAATCTAATCCCCATTTGAAGTTATTTGTTTGGGTTTTCCTGTTTGTTTGATTTATATCCCGTCCTCCCCACAAGGGGGCTCAGGGAGGCTTACATAGAATATTGTGACAGTAAAACCACACATAAAATTCAACAATTAAATTTTAAAATTTTAAGATTTTAGAAGTTCAGAATTTCATAGCGAAAAAACGGTAAGAGTTGCCTCGGTAGCAGTGTTTGTAGCCATCTGTGCTTGTAGCCAACACTACATCCTCTGGCAGCAAATTCCACTTTTTAATCACTTGAAGTACTTCCTTTTGTCTATCCTGTACCTGTTAGTCATCACCGTCACTGGGTTCCCTCAAGTTCTAGTATTATTTGTTTGTTTTAGAACATGTTTATGCCAGCTCTCTAGGAACTTGCCCGAGGCGGCTTACAGAATAAAATAAAGAAAAGTAAAACATTAAAGGGTAGTTATTAAAATTCAGCATTAAAAAACACAGCCCAGCATAAAAACGCGGACTTTAAAAACAGACCACAGACATCTTAAAACAACAGCTTCCACACTATAATGCTGTTTAAAGATTGACCTCCTTAATTAATAGCCTGGGTGAACAGAAACTGTTCAGTCTGGTGTCTCAAAGAAAGCAACACAGGTGCCAGGCGAGCCTCAAGAGGAAGGATGTCCCATATGGGAGGTGCCACTATTGAAAAAGCCCTTTTCACTTACAGGGAGGACCAGCTGCCCCCCATGACAACTGCCTGCCTGTGCTCCTACATCACCTGGTCTCCCAATGGTTGTCAGACTGGGGGTGGCAACCCTACTCCCCTCATTTTAGCAAATTTAGCGATTACTTTGGACTTTAGGGGCAATTGTCTGTTGACATGAATGCTGAACTTAATAGCATTGTGGTCACTGTTCCCAACCAGTGAAATGATATTTACATACCACACCAAGATTAGATTCCCACTCACAACCAAGTCCAGAACTGCTACATCTCTTGTTTGCTCCAATGCACAGTTATTTATGATATCTAGTAGTAAGTTTGTTTCTGTGGCATGACTCGAGCACATATTTGCCCTATCAATGTGGGGGTAGTTGAAGTCACCCATTATTTCCTTCTCCATAAACCACTCGGGGTTGGAGCGGTATATAAATCGAATGTATAAATAAATAAGTTATTTCCTTCTCCATCTCAAGATCTGCTTCCTGCTTTCGATCGGGGGGCAGTAGTACACCTCCGCCTTCAAGTAACCCTTATGTCTTCATATTTCCACCCATAGCGATTCCGTGGGGGAGTTTCTTCCCTTGATTTTTTGTAGCTTGTCTCTACGCTCTCTTTGATATTCAGAGCATTGCCTCCACCAACACATCCCTCCCTAAAGAGTTTATATCCAGAAGATAATTGTGTCCCATTGATTTTTCCCATTCCACCAGGTTTCTGAAATGCCCACGGTATCTAAATTGTCATTTTGCACCAAGCACTCCTTCTCCCCAATCTTGGATCAGAGACTTTTAGCATTGGCATACAGGCACCTATATGTTGTTTCCCTCCCTAAGGATCCCACCTTCCCTCAGACCTCAAGTTTCCTGACATGTCCCTCCTTTACTGCTCTTCTCTTATTCTCAAGTTCTTACTGCTCAGATTCTACTGTCATTCTCAATATCTTCAGTATTTTCTCAAGATGTAAGCCCAACATCCCTTTGGGATGAGTCATTCTGAACCCAAGGCTCTCCGGTTCCTGTTGGCTGCCCCCCGGAAGTGACCTAAAAAGTTGCTCTGCTACCTTTTGTATATTAAGCTGCATTTAAGCAGTGCAGTCCTACACAAAGAGTTGTGCCCTTCCAAGCCAATTGACTTCATTTAGACGTCAGTGGTCTTAGAAGGGTGTAACTGTATGCAAGATTGCCCTTTAGTCCAGTAGTAGGCACATCTGTGTTGACTTCCAGTTCTGGACTCCAGTTAGGATGCCAATTACTAACTAGAAAGCCCTGGACCATTTGCTTTCATAGTACTTGCAAAAATACTTTCCTTCACAAATGTCCAATCTGGTTGGGATTTTGTTTTAACTGGTTTCCCATGTTGTAGAGCAGTTTAGGGGCTTATATCGTGCAGTGACTTAGGTACAAATTTTTAAAAATGCTAAAAGGAACTGGCCCTGACCTGGATGGCCCAGGCTAGCCCAATCTTGTCACATCTCAGAAGAGGGCCAGCCATGGATAGGAGACCACCAAGGAAGTCAAGGATTGCTATGCAGAGGCAGGCAATGGCAAACCACCCATGAATGTCTTTTGCCTTGAAAACCCAATGGGGTTGCCTTAAGTCTGCTGCAACTTGATAGCACTTTTCACCACGAAAAGGAGCTGTGGATTGTCACACAGTGACTATCTCCTCTGGTATGTCCCTGGGAGAGCATTACGCTCTGCTGAGAGTAATCTGCTGGTGAATCCTGGCCCCAAAGACACCCGGCTGTCCTCGGCCAGGGGAAGGGCTTTTTCAGCCCTGACTCCGAGCTGGTGGAACTCTCTGCCAACTTCCATCAGGGCCCTGCGGGACTTAATGCGATTCCGCAGGGCCTGCGAGGCAGAGATGTTCCACCAGGCTTTTGGTTGAGGGCAGCAACTGTTTTCCATCAGGGCTGGCACCCTCCTCTTTTCTTCCATCTTGCCCACTTTGGCCTCCTCCTTAACCTGCCCACGAGACGGAAGAACGGTCCAGAGCAGGTTTTAGATTAAATTATAGATTGTGAGATTCAGGATTAATTGATTTGTTGATTTTAAACCAGATTTTTGAATGTTTTAATCTATTGTAAATCTCCCAGAGCTCTGTGTACTAAGGGATGGGGCAGATTCTGTGAATTTAGACAGATCATGAGAGATTGCCTCAGTGCTTGGTTCTTATGGCCCTTTCTTACACGCCCAGGGAAACACTGATTACACTTTTTTTGTCATCTTTTGGGCGTGGAACAACGGTCACTGTGGGTGTGGAGGGTTAGGTATTTGTGAATTTCCTTCATTATGCAGGGGGGTTGGACCAGATGACCCTGGAGGTCCCTTCCAACTCTATGATTCTATGATTTACAACTTAAATTACTGCTGTCCCGTGAGGTTATAAGCCTCCAGAATTAGTACAGGGATAAATGTTTTCTGCAGCCTTCTTAAGCTTGATTTGGAGGACCGAAAAGTGCTTGGCAATCACAGCAAGAGCTGCTGTATGAAAGGGGGTGGGGGAGGGAACGGAACATCCATCCATTACGCTTGTTGCAATGGATAAGGATAGGAAGATTGGAAGGATAGGAAATGCAGAGAAGATGAGTAAGACATGCAAGCCCTGGAAGGAATGCCAGTCTGTGTGGAAAAGAATAGAGACGAGCCTCTCAAACTAGCAAGTTAAAACCTTTTAATGAAACTGGGAAAGGGTAGTGTATTTGCGCCTGTGTGAAATATTTCAGTAGCATTATATATTAGAAATCAGACAATATTTAGAGGAGAGTTAAAGGATGGGATTCATAAGAACGTTAAGTAGACCACTGCTAGATCAGACCGATGGTCCACTAGTCCAGTGTCATGTTTCCCACTGTATGTATTTATTTATTTATTTATTTATTTTATTAGAGGATTTATATACCACCCTCCCCAGTGGGCTCAGGGTGGGGTACAACAGTTAAATATACAGTTAAAACAATACTAAAATGTTTACAAATAAAATCGTAAAATACCATGTAACTATAAAATTGTCAGATGACTAATCAGAAGCAGGCCACTGATGGACAATTGGCCAGAAAAGTTAGGGCCAAAGAAGCTGGAGGGAGGAGAGGGGGACTTCTGCTGCCTCAACCAAATATCCGGTGGCAGATCTCTGTCTTGCAGGCCCTGCAGAACTGCAATAAGTCCCACAGGGCCCTGATCTCACACAGGAGCTCATTCCACCAGGCAGGGGCCAGGGCTGAAAAAGCCCTGGCCCTGGTCAAGGCTAGCCGGACGTCCCTGGGGCCGGGGACCGCTAACAGATGTTGATTAGTGGACCTCAAGACCCTCTGGGGCTCATATGAGAAGAGTAGCCAACCAAATGCCCTGGAAAGACAAACCTGCAACTTGTTACTGTGTAAATTGTACAAATTAGCTGGGCCCGGTGGCCGCCACCCCAGTTGCCATCCAGCTCACCCAGGCTCAGCAGTGGCCACTTTGCGCTCACCCAGGAGACTTGCTACTGTGCAACTTGGCTGGGCCCAGTGTGAGTCACTATACGACTTGCCTGGGTAACTCATCACTG
Source organism: Gekko japonicus (assembly GCF_001447785.1). Taxonomy (NCBI): domain Eukaryota; kingdom Metazoa; phylum Chordata; class Lepidosauria; order Squamata; family Gekkonidae; genus Gekko; species Gekko japonicus. Next base: position 560,078 of record NW_015175993.1, read on the forward strand.
TATCATTTACACACCTTGGCCAGGCCTGGGCAACTTGCAGCCGTGCAATTTGCACAACTCACACAGGTTTAGTGGTGGCTACCCAACAGCTTGATGCTACGCATTTCACCTCGGCCCAGAGGCAGTTGCCACACAACTTGCATGACTTTGGTGGGCACAGTGATGGCCACCGGATTGACATGCAGCTGCACAAATTTTGCATTTTGGCCAGTTTATTTCCAGGGAGAGGTTGCCAGGAGGAGGGAAGGAGGAAAATCTTGAGAGCCAGCATGCCGTAGTGGGTTTGGAGCATCAGACTAGGATCTGGGGAACTCAGGTTCAAATTTCTTCAGTTCAAGACTTCAGGTCAATGGAGCTTATTGTTAATAAAGGAAAGGAAGGCTCAGATTTCTACTGTACCATGGAAATTCCCTAGGTGACCTTGAGCCTAACGTATTGACATGGTGGTTGTAAGGATAAAGTGAAGAAGGGGAGAATGTTATAAGCCGCTTTGGGTCCCCACTGGGGAGAAAATCAGGGTATAAATGAAGTAAATAAATAACAAATAAAGCTGAAGACTGGGGAGAGCAGTTCAAAGGCAGCTTGGTTGGAAGGTGGGAAGGAGTGAAGGAAGCAGGGACAAGGGAGAGGACACAGAGGCTACAAGGAACAGGTCATGTGGGGAGGGGGATACAAGGGGAAATGTCTAATTATCTTATTCTCAACATGGCCCCAGCTACAGATCCTTCAATTCAAAGATTAGGGCCATGTAGAGAGAGAGGAGATTTTCTACAGACCCAGAGGGCCCCCCCCCCCCAGGTTTGCAGATAAACGTGAAAAGTTTAAAAATGGAGTGGGGGTTAACCCCCACACACAAAAAGAAAAATTGTCTGAGCAAACATAAAACTAGTGTGAGTGGTCAGTGGGCAGCCAGGCAGAGTGGAAGGATGGGCTGAATGAGTAAACAGGGCACCACTGCCTGCCACCTGGACTCTCCCTCCTCCACGACTTTCTTGCGGGCTTATGCAGGAGTGCTACTAGGGAGAAGGGGCAGGAGCCTACTTAATAGTTTTATATGCCACTAGGAAAAAGGCCCGTTGTGGAAATCAATACAACGGCCTCTAGAAAGAGGCTCTGGGCGAATGTCCCAGCCTTGGACACTCAGTATCAATTTGCTGTGGCGACCTCAGCAGGGTATAATGACACTGAGTCCACCATTTTCTCCAGAGGAACTGATCTCTGCTACCTAAAGAACAGTTGTAATTTTGAGTGATCTCCAGCCCTCACCTGGAGATTGGCAACGATGGTTCCCCAGAAGGGAATAGTTGGTTTGGAGGCTGGAATCTATGGCTCTGTACCTGTCCGAGGTCCTACACCTCCTGAAACCTCACACTTTCCAGGCTCCATCCCTCACATCTCCAGGAATTTCCCACCTGGAGTTGGCAACCCTGTCTCCTTCCCAGCCATTTATCAACCTACCTTTATTTCCCCCTCACTCTTCAGCTTTCCAACCCCCCACACACCTGCTGCCTCTCCCGTGCTCTGAAGCCCTGACTGCTACGTCACATTGGCTGTCATATGGGGGCCACCTCAGCAGCATATAAGGATACAGAGCCCACCATTTTCTCCAGGGGAACTGATCTCTGCCATCTGGAAAGCAGTTGTAATTCTGAGTGATCTCCAGCCCTCACCTGGAGATTGGACACATTTTACCTCAGAACAGCAAACTGTTTAGAATGTTAGAGGCAAAAGCCAATCAAGTCGCATATGCAAACGACCTCTGTGTTCCGAGGCAAAGGCCAATGAGGCTGCATATGCAAATAACCTCTGTGTTCTGACTGGCTATGGGGGGGAGAGGAACAGCAAAATGTTTTTGGAGGCAGGACTCAGGCAAAGCAGCCAGTGGATAGGGAGACCCTCTGAATGACAGATCAGAGAGCGAACTGATTTTGGAGCGTGTGGAATGTTCTAGAGAAGTGCCACCACCATTCGGCTTTTATTTATAAGGGAGATGTGACAGATGGTTTATTTCTGTTGTTAAACCATCAAAATAGGTTTCGGTATGATTGGAAAGTCAGTACTGTATATATTACATTTCCCCCCAAAGTTCCTGCTTTCTCCTCTCTGTGGCTTCAGGATTTCTGGAAATTTTACACCGCTAGATCTCAGGCATATTTGACAAACTCTGGTCAGGGGCGGGAGATCTCTGTCCCCTTAGTATGAACTGCATGAGTTAAGAAGAATGTCTCCGGGGAGGGTACAGTGGTTGACCTCCATGACAGAGAAAAGAATAGCAGGCTTTATGACCTTGGACATGACAAGGGGAAGGTAAGCAGATTCCGAAAGGTCCTTCACCACGGAAAATAACATTTAATTCAAAGGGTTTAAATTTATGGGGAATGACTCCACCCTTGTAATTTTAACTGACATTGTGACAGCTCAAATATTTCAGCAGAGCAATATTTGCAATATCAAAGCAGCTTAAGACGCACCAGGAGGGCCTAGCAGTCAGAAACAATTTGCACTTACAATTAAGGTTGCCAGCTGGCCCATGCAAAACAGTGTCCTATCCCTTTAATAGAGTCTGAATATGCAGAAATAGGCAGCTGAAGCCTTTGGCATGGAGCTAAATAACATCTCTCGATCATTGCTGCAGGTCTAGCCGATATTAAAGAGATAGAGAGAGGGGCTCGTTTATAAGTTGGCTATCTCTGGGCTGGGAGATTCTTGGAGATTTTGGGGGGTGGATCCTGGGAGGGTGGGGTTTGGGGAGGGGAGGGGCTTCAGCTGGCTGTAATGCCATAGAGTCCACCCTCCAAAGCAGCCATTTTCTCTGGGGAAACTGATAGCTGTCTTCTGGAGATCAGTTGTAATTCTGGGAGATCTCCAGCCCCCCACCTTGGGGTTGTTAAGGATAACCAATGTACATCCGTGATATAATTACTCAGTGCAACATTGTATCGTCAATTATATTGTTTACCAAGTACATTCATACAAACATTCACATGCTAAGAGTATAACAGATTAATGTTTTAAATAAATAAGGCCCTTTTGGAAGTCTCGGCAGTTGCGCAGCTTGGACTAAACATACACGGGAAGAAACTGATAAGGAAATAATTAGAACTGAACTCTGGCACGAGAACTTTATTTATTCAAAACATTCATCTGTTTATACTCTTAGCACCTAAATGTATGCATGTGCTTGGTAAACAGTATAATTGACTACACAGTGTTGCACTGAGTAATTATATCACGGTTGTATATTGGTTGTTCTTAACAGCTTTTCCCGTGATCTCTCGTATATTGCTACCCACCTGGAATTTGGCAACCCCGTGGTGATGCCAATTAAACCAGGCAGTGAAGAGGAGGCTGTGCTAGTATCTGGGTGAAGGTGCCACAGGGTCCCTGGGAAAAATCTGAAAACCTGCAGTGCTCACGTAACCTTGGGTATCAAGTAGTATCAAATTGTTGCCCTGACCTGGATAGCCCAGACTAGCCCTATCCTGTCAGATCTCGGAAGCTAAGCAGGGCTGACCCTGGCAAGTACTTGGAAGAGAGACCTCCAAGGAATACCAGGGCTCAGGACACAGAGGCAGGCAATAGCAAGCCAAGCCCCACTAGGAGTCGCCAGAAGTCAACTATGACTTCCGGGCATATACAGACAGACATATACACACACCCACAGACACACAAAAAATACTCACCAAAAAAAGAAAAAGAAAGTTGTTTATAAAGAATCCCCCCCCCAAGCAGTTCAGAGGGGGAGTGAAACTCCCTTTAAAACCCAGACCAGCTGGCTTTGGATTGTTGTCCGTGCACTGCCGATGAGGTCAGGTTTAGAACCCCTGTAATTGGCTCGAGCAATTACCAAACAGCCCCCAAGAACCACTTCTTAAACTTTGGAAGAATTGTGACAAATTGAAGCTGACTGCTGCAGGAGGAATATCGACTTCCTATTTCTAAACAGGGGGATCATTAGTCAAGAAAAGCATCTTTTAATTACTCCCAGGAAAGGGAGAAAAAAGAAAAATCTTTCAGTATGGATTGTGCAAAAGCTGACTTTTTTTCCCCCCTCCAAGTGTATTCAATATTAAATTTAATGTCTGGGGGGCATTTGCCCTTCAACCCTCCTTCAGTCATGTGGGTCAAATGAGAGCTGATCAATGTTATGACAATCAAATGAAATGGGGTTCAAATCAAGACCTTCCCCCCCCCCTCTCCAGTCACTATTGATAATGTTTCAGAATGCACCTAAAGCATTGATTGTTGTCCAGGGTAGCCATGAAATGGTGCCTGATGAGCAGCCACGCCGGGACAGAATTCTCCTTGGTAGAAATCATAGAGTTTTGGGAGAGCTAATAAGGGGAGTCTGTGGGGAGATGAGTAGGATGTGTGTGAGCGTTTGGGAGTCTCCCTGCAGATCTGGAGCTCAGTCTGTCATCTCTTTTCCCCTCCGGATGTTCCTTCTCCATATAACAAAGTTAGAGACCAGGGGCACCTTTAAGACCAACAAAGTTTTCTTCAAGGTGTGAGCTTTCGTGTGCACGCACACTTCGTCAGATGATGAAATGGAATTACATATCATAGGCCCCGGTCACACGGGCCAGATATTGTGGGGGGGAGGCGTGGCTAAATGCCCCGGAGGAAACTAACTCGTGGCTGCCCAAGCACACGTCCCGGTCGAGGTCTCGTGGTTGGAGGAAATGCCGAATCAGACTGGTACCCTACAGCGCGGCACAGAAGCCACGCCGCACGATCGCACTGGCAATTGCTCTTTGTGTGCATGCGCTGTTGGGCGCTCTTGCGCAACCTGCGGAGATGAACAGCGGTGGGCACCGGATGCCACGTAAGCCCACCGGGAACGTGATCAGACGCCCGCCCTTGGCCCATGGTTTCAGGAAACTAGTACCTCGTAGGTACTAGTTTTTAAATCCGCACCTTCGGCGGGGAGCCACGGGTTCGCCACGGGAGCACTGTGCTTCCCAGATATTAAGGTGAGATCGCGCCCGGAAAATCTGCGGAACTCCCATGCCTCTCCCGCGGCAACTTTGCCGTGTGACTGGGGCCATAGTTGTGTATATATAGGAGTAGTTTGTTAAATTAGCATTCAAAATAGTGAGGACACTTTTTAAAAAAACAGATCAAAAGAATGACAAGCTTAATTCTGTTTCAGTTCAACTTGGGGGGGGGGGACAATATAGGTAAGTTGAACCAAAACAGAACTAAGTTTGTCATTCTTTTGATCTGTTAAAAAAAATGTCCTCACTATTTTGCTTGCTAATTTAACAAACCGCTCCTATATATACTCAACTATGATATGTAATTCCATTTCATTGTCTAACAAAGTGTGCTTTACACACAAAAGCTCACACCTTGAATAAAACGTTTTTGGTCTTAAAGGTGCCACTGGACTCTGACTTTGTTCTATCACCTCAGACCAACACAGCTACCCACCTTGATCTTTCTCTATATAGTAATGTTGCCAAATGCGTTTCAGGCTAGGCTTGGGATTTGGGCACTGTTCCGAATTGTGTTCCTCCACCGTGCATTACTGAGATCCAAAACACATGAGGAGCCTTTTAAGCTCACCAAAACTTCAGCGTATTGCACAGGAGGTCTTCCTGTCACTCTCTTGAGACCAACAAACAGTTGCATGCCTTCCATTCTGCTTTATATCGCATTCTTAATGCTTGGGGATCAGAAGTCAGTCAGACCAGTCAGCATTACAGATTTATGGAGAATAACTCCACCCTCGTAATACAGAATAGCCATAGAAGTACTCACTCACCAGCCCAGTGGCCAAATGCCAACATGTTTCATGCCACCGAATGTTGGCTTCTAATGAGAGGCCCAAACTACACAATTGCGATGGGGATGCTTGCAGCCATATGACAGCTGCAGGTTCCCCACGGCAACTCAATTTAGAAGTGCCACAGGGACTCGATTCATACTGGGACCGTGGCGCAGGGGGAGATGGGGCTCCTGCTTCCCACCATGCTGTTTCTCTGACCTGAAATGGTCCCAAGGGGCATTTTTTTGCCTTCTCAGGAAGTGCCATGTGCACTGAATGCTTGCACATACACCTCCGTGACTATGCAAACAGCATCTCATGTGCCGTTTCAGTTCATGGAAACAGAAAGGGGGGGAAGGCAGAAGTCTCTCCTCCCCCCTGTGTTATGGTCCCAATCCAAATCAGGCTCATGCAGCGCTTCTTAAATTGAATTGCCACAGGAAATCCACAGCTGATGTCCTGTTGCAAGCCCACCCTCAGGACCATGTGTTAAATGTGACGTGTAGTTTGGGCCTGAAGTGTCTCGAGGATGGTGCCAAGAACCAGGGACAGAATTTGTGCTTTCCTAGTCCACACTTTGTTTATTTATTTGTGCTAGATGATGCATTTTTTGAACTTGAGTAGAGAGGAGCTACAACAACAGACATTCCTAAAACACTTCTTTGTGCCCCTGCCAACTCCCTCCGTTTTTCCTTCCTAAATGTACTAGTCTCATGATTTGGAAGCATAGTTTTGCACCATTGTGTTGTGTCAAACACTTCTCTTGAGGGAAAGTCAACATTGTCAAATTGATCTTAGGTAAGCACAGAAAACTGCTGTGGGAAGGAGGCCCCTGAGAACACTTGTGATGCAAGTGAGTAGTCATTTGGATCGTGGCCAGTGTAGTGAAACTTGCCGTCTTTGACGGGCTGATGACAGACCACCTGTGTCAGTTTGCACGCACATTCTATGTCAGTTACAGAAAAAGATACAAGGATGCATTTGATCCGAAAATGCATGTGTGTCAAAGTTTGGGGCATTTTTGGACGATGAATCAGAAGGCTTTTCATTGTTGTTTCCATGGCCTATGGCCTACGGGCTGTTTTGCTTTTCCAGTACCACAGCCTATAAACCAATTTGCATTTCCAGTACCAAATCTGAAATTCTCATTTTTGGACGATGAATCAGAAGGCTTTTCATTGTTGTTTCCATGGCCTATGGCCTACGGGCTGTTTTGCTTTTCCAGTACCACAGCCTATAAACCAACTTGCATTTCCAGTACCAAATCTGAAATTCTTTTTTTTTTAACCCCCCGGAGGGGATTTTTTATTGCATTTTTAATAGACTACAAACTACAACAAAAAATTAGGAAGGGGTAACTACTTGAGAGTCCCTTGGACTGCAAGAAGATCAAATCAGTCAATCCTAAAAGAAATCAACCCTGACTGTTCCCTGGAAGGCCAGATAATGAAACTGAAGCTCAAATACTTTGGCCACCAAATGAGAAGGGAGCACTCACTGGAGAAGACCCTGATGCTGGGAAAGATTGAAGGTCAAAGAAGACAGGGATGGCAAAGGATGAGATGGTTAGACAGTGTCATCGATGCAACGAACATGAAATTGAGCAAACTTCAGAGGACGGCGGAAGACAGGAGGGCCTGGCGTGATCTGGTCCATGGGGTCGCGAAGAGTCGGACTCGACTGTGCGACTGAACAACAACAAAACTACATCTAAGGAGAAAGGAAAGAAAACCACTAATAACTAAAACCCCAAGAATAGGAGATCATAACAACAGCGTATATAAATGTTAATCTTAAATTGCTGGTGGTACTTTGAACATAGTCGGTCATGCTAAATTATTTATCTTTTTATCCATTAATTCAACTGTTTGAGAGAACCCCAAGAGCATCCAATAATAAAACCAAAAGTTTTAGGCACATTTCAGAGTCCCTTCAGCCTTCATTTTGTTTTATCTTTTCTCATCCTCAATTGATATGCACATTTAGGGGCAGCCGCCCCTTTATCAGAAGCAGAGTCCTCATCAGAAGACACCGAGTCCAATTCACCACTAGATTTGCTGTCATCTTCATCCTTAGCAACCTCGTCTGTCTCTCCCAACTGCAATCTCAGAAACTCACATGCTTTAAGGACAATCTTTTCTTTTTTATTGTGTCGTTTGAAAATGACACATTTTGGAATTAACCATCTGTAGGCAATGCTGTTTGTTTGTAGAAAAAGGATTAAGTCTTTATATTTCTTTCTCTTTTGCCTTATTTCAAATTGGATGTCTTTTACAATCCTGATGATGCTGTCCCCGATTTTCAAGGATGTTCCTGTTATTTCTTTCAGGATTGAATCCCTCACATGCCTCTTCAAGAATCTGACCACTATCTCCCCAGGCAGATTATTCTTCTTGATATACATGGAATAGGACCTGTAGATCACATCCATTTCGTTTGCAAGATATTCCGCTTTCAAATCTGTAACTGGGGCTAATGCTTCACTCAAGAGTTGATTTTAATTCTGGGACCCCTTGAAACCGGAGGACCAAATTTGCTTTCTCCATTTGCAGCTGTAAAAGTTGAGATTCTTCCGAAGCTTGCTTCTTTTCCAGCTTTTGCACCTTTTTCTTAACTTTTTTAGTGTTGGCGTCCATTTTCTTCACCTCAGCTGTTTGCTCTGTCATTTTTAAACTTTCAGTCGGTTGGAGCTGCTGAGTTGCAAGGTTCTGATTTAAAGTTGTCAGCTGTTGTTTGATGTTGGTCATCTGGTCCAGCAGAGAGCACAAGGAATCTGCCAACATTTTGGAGAACTCAGTGACCTCTTCCGGTCGAGGGCTCATGCACCCCACTGGTTTCACTTTTGCTAGTTTGTCTTTCTCTGACTTCTTCCCCGCCATCTTTATGGATTGTTTACTTTTGAAAAAACTTTGCTAAAGTCTCTGAAAATCACCCATACAACCTATCCGCACTCTGGTAAATCTCTCAAAACAGATTTCAACGCTTTTTCTTCCGCTCCCCCCTTGGCATATCGTTTTTTAGTTCATGCGTATGGGAGGGGGCCCTCCCGCACTCGCTTTTCTCGCCGTTCTTGGGGGGCAGCTTTCTTTTTATATTCCCATATTCGCTTTAACCCAACTCATTGTTCATTGTTGGTCATACGACCTCACTCAGAACACGTTTAAAATGCTAAATGCCGCTCAGCGGCTCTAGATCCATACGGACACTCAGCGGACAGGACCGTCGGGGCAGAGGAGCGCCTCAATTCCCCAGCATCGCGCTGGTGAAGAGGTCGCCCTTCAAAAGCCCCATGGCTAGGAGCCTTTTGCCAAGTCTCCAGGGGGGTAGCAACCCGTCGCCCCCTCCTATCCGCTGGTGCACAGATCACATCCCCTGGAGGTCCGGGAGATGTGTCTGCCAGCGTGTCACCATAAACCGGAAGTCCACCAAATCTGAAATTCTAATTACACTATGGAAAGTTCTTTTCAGGGAAAGAAACACAAGCCACCTTGAATCACAAGGAAAGGCAGGGTATAAATGTTTTATTTGTGTAATTAATTAATTTTTAATTGTAATCTCCCTTCAGTGTAGATAATATAGAACACAGAATGGTCAAATAAATAAAAACAAGTAAAACTTCATAAGAACATAAGGAGAGCAGTGGTCCACCTAGCCCAGCATCCTGTTTCACAGAGCAGCCAACCATTTGACCTGGAGGACTAATGAACAACATAGAGGCCAAGGCCTTCCCCTGACACTGCCTCATAGCACTGGTATTCAAAGATTTACTGACCCTGAATGAGAGGCTCCCTTAAATCGCCATGGCTAGTAGCCATTGATTGGCCTTCTCCTCCATGTGTAGTGTTGCCAGCCAACCAGTTGGCACCTGGAGATCTCTTTAAGAATCAGAACTGATCTCCAGACAACTCAGATCACTACCCGTGGAGAAAATGGCTGCTTGGGAAGGTGGATTCTATGGGCATTATATTTTAATATCTATGCAATAAGTTGGATCTACTTGACTTCACTCGTGACTTAAATGTTGCAACTTGGGAAGGGGTGTTGGAGTTTACAAGCTGCTTACATTTCAGCCATCATGGAGCTAACTGTTGTTTTAGTAAGCAGTAGTATCATGAATGTAAACTTCTGCTCTCGCTTTTTATCAGATCAAGTTCCAGCAGTTTAGGAGTATTTTAAATGAACGTATGTTATTTTATGTATATGTTGTTTATTATGGGCTTTAATTGTATTTATATGAAATTCTATGTAAGCTGCCCTGAGCCCACCTCGGTGGGGAGGGCGGGGTATAAACCAAATTAAATAAATAAATAGTGTAACTTGTAACCACTTAGAGCAGAGATGTGTTTGTGCGGGGAAAGTTTGTGGAGTCGTTTATCGGGATTTTCTGTTGGTCAGCTAGCATCTTGTTTGTAGAAGATGCTTTGATGTTGCATGCGTGTATGCACAAGTTAATAGCTGATCTTCCGCTCTTTTGTTCTGAGTAAGAAGAAGGTGAGGTGTAGCAATTTTTTCCCCTATTCCTGTAGCCAGGTAACTGTTAGGATGCAAGTTTAGAGCTAGGATGTATTCTCTGTTTCTTTTATCCAAAGTTCCCTTCCCTTTTGGTTTTCAGTAACTTATATGTTTTCTATAGACTTATGCACAGTGTGTGGCTCTTGCTTTTCACTCAGCCTTCATTGAAAGGCAAAAATTCCAACATTAAGGTCCCTTCCCTCCCCAAACCCAGCCATCTCAAGACTCCACCCCCAAATCCCCAGGTATTTCCCAATCCAGAGCTGGCAACTTTATCCATGAATCTGTCTAACCTCCCAAACCCCCCCTCATAAATTCACAGGCAAGCAAACCAGAAGCCATTAAAATTTAGTGTGTATTTTTCAGCACCAGCTTTTTCAAGAAGAAGAGTGGTAACTGAGGTAATCTTATGGGCGCCTTTTCTTTTTTCTTTTCTTTTTTGCAGGAAATATATGTTGCAATACTCGGTATTCTTTTTGGCAACACCACAAATTGTGGCGGCTATTTTTCTTTGTTAGTTTGCTCCCAGATAGGCCACTCACATGGTGATTTCCCAGTGTTTGTTCCATTTAGCAAAGGTCACAGGAAATGAAAAGGTTCTTAATTCTATCTGGGAACCTTTGAATTAGGAGTTGGCAGTTATTGGAATTGACCTTTACCTTAAGACATGAAATCCAATTTGATCCCCACTCACAAATTAGCCGGATTTAATGATCTCTAACAATGTTATGCATATGCAGCTTGAAGTATTTAGCAGACTGCGTTCTTGCACGATAGGAAGGAGGCAACACAGTTTCCTAAAGAAATGGCCGCTACCTGTGGGTCCCTGTGGCACAAACATCTGAGCTGACACAAACCGCACGGTTTGGCCTTCTTTCCAGCTCCAGGATTTTGTGGGCCCTTGGAGCAAGAAACAGTATCATTCCTGCCACTCCTTCAGTGGCAGAATAAGAAGGATCCATCCCTCTCTTCAGTCACCATGATTCTGAGCGCTCCCTTCTGTGGAAGGCCTAGCTTTCCTGAGGCGGTAAATCCCTTTCGCTGAGGTGCCTGTAGAGTGAACCTGAGTTTTGGTCTCACAGAGGTGATAATCGTACTTCAGGTCTGTAGGATTTCAAACGGAGGTGTGCCTAGTGCCTACTCTGCCTCACCATCACTGCAACAGCGATTTTGGGAGAGGTTTGATTGGCAGTGGGCCTCAGGAAGGGGAGGAGGCCTGGCCGTGCCTGATCATAGCAGCCGCCAGCACTGGGCCTCTTTAGATTGTTCTACCCAGAGCGGTGTGCCCGGGCCCCCCTCACTTTCAGTCTTTAGGAGGTAGTGGAAGAAGCTTCTGTTTAGGACCACATCTGATTAATTTACTGACAGCCCTAAATTGTGGTGTTAAATTTTGGTGGTTTTTAAATGTGTTTTTATGTATTCTATCTACCCAGTAAGACACCTTGAGTACCCTAAGGCGAACAGGCGGCGAGTAAATGTTTTAAATAAATAAGTAAATAGAACAGAGCATATCTCTTGTAGCCAAAAAAGAGGCCAGGGCAGGGTCTCTAAAGTGCGGATTCTCCAGGGCTTGGTCTTCGCTCAGATGTAAACAGCCGCATCGTGACCTTTCTTTGCCTTGTTCAATTAGATCATAAAATTACAGTGTTAGTCTTGAGTTGCCAGTGTAAGGACGTAAGCAGCTGTCGCCTCTGGGAACAGATCATACCTGGATGTATCTGCTGCTGTTGGGCCTGTATTATTCCGTACCATCTCTTTGCCTGATGAGGTCAGTGTTCGGTCCCTTTTGCCTTTTCCACCGCGCTTGACACCTTTCCCATTTTAGGAGTGGGGGGGATTTAAAAAAAAAAATACTTTATTGTGATGGGCTGACCAGAACCCATCTGCAGTTGGGTGGCATCTGCTCCCCACATGTCACTTCCCTCATTAACAAGCAATTGAATTAATTAAATGCTACTCAGAACACGCATAACAAGCTACCGGCAGTGTCCAAATTAGCACTGATAATCAAGGATGATTTCCTTTATTATCCTGCTAAGTGGTGTGCAGCTTCTGATCTCCCGGTCTGCCCTCATCTATTTACATACCCCCAGCTTCTGCCTTTAGAAGCCGAGGTTATCTTACCTAGTTAATTTGCCACAATCACCAAGCATGGCGGATTGATATTCCTGCCTCTGCTGAAGCAAGCCCCCCCCCCCAGCCTCTCCCCCTTTTCTCCTTCCCCGTGCCTGGTCCTTTGTATCTCAAGCTCACTGATAAATTAAAAGCCACCCCTGTGGTCTCTCAAGTGAGTAATAGAGGCAGAAATTTCATTTTGCAACTGGCTGATTTAATGATCCAAAGGGTAATTAATGGCCTGATTATCTTAATGTTAAATATGTCCGGCAGCAATTACTGTGACCTCCCGCTTGTCAAGGTCCGGGCTGTGCTCTTCTTTCAATTAAGTTCTCTGGGGTTTAATGGTATGAATAAACTCAGCTCTGATTCTATCATTCCAGACTCTGAGATAGAAGCGAGCTAGAGGCTCGTTTGGAGTTTTAATCAGCCCGTCTTCTACTTGAGCGATCAGCGTTAACAATTATAACAAGGACAGTTTAACTTTCTTCCCGCCCACCCCCCCACGCACACCCCCATTCCCTTTATTTTAGTTTTTAAGCCCTCCGAGGGAATTCTGCTGACTGGCGGCCACAGCTTTGCCGAGACTCGTCTCCCCATATATAAATTATCATGTGAATGTTGATGTTTTTCTGTTTGACAGGCTAAATTAATTGGCAGGAGCAACCGAAAATGACAGTGTCACTAATTACAACTCAAAGTAAATTTCTGTCATTGTGGCGCGCTTGTCAGCGGGCATGCCCCAATCTTCACAGCGGCCAGGGTTTTTGGACATTTTCCATTTCAGTTTTCACATCTTATTGGGGGAGCGTGATTGTGTACGATGGCACTAACGGACCAAGACGTGCCTTTGGGTTTTCCGGGCATCCAATTTGTGTGCGAGGATGACATTTAGTGCCAATAAAGTTTAGACAGCTGTGCTGCCGTGGACCAAACAGCTGCTCGAGGCACAATTTTTTACATAGGATACTTTAGCAAGTTCTGTTAGTTAAGGAGACTCCTTAATGCACACAGATAATTGTAATTCAGCCCCTCACGTGGCTGAGCCATCCTCATTAACTCATCTCAGGATGCATTACAGTTAATTGCGGATTAGTAAATATTAAGCCACATGTATAAATCTGCAGATTAGAACAAGCTCATTTCTCTGTTCTACAGAGATTGGCAAGTAACATCATGATAACTAATGCCAGCTACAGATATTCCTTGAAAAGTGGATCCATGATGATCTATGTTCTGCTTTCACCCAGGCAAGATTACTGTAATGTGCTCTACGTAATGTGCTCTGCCTTTGAAAATGGTCCAGAAACTATAGCTGGCCCACAATGCAGCATCCAGGCTATTGTCAGGGTGAGATATGAGGATCTTATCACCCATGTGCTGAAAAATCTGCACTGGCTGCCCATTTGTATCTGCACTGGCTGCCCATTTGTTTCCAGACACAATTCAAAATTCTGATTCTGGCCCTAAATGGTTTGGGGCTGGGGTACTTGAAGGACCTCCTCCTTCCATATTGCTCAGTATGCTGGTTAAGAACCAGTTTCCAAGCCCAACTTTCTGTGCCCCCGCATTCAGAGGTGAGGTGAGAGGTGACTAAAGACAGGGCTTTTTCATTGGTGGCACCTTGCCTATGGAATGTCCTTCTCCTTGAAGGCTGGGTGCCTTCTTCATTGCCTTTTAGGCCACAAGCTAAAATATTTCTTTTTATCCAGTCTTTAGGTGAGGGGGGTTCCATCTCCCAAAGCTGTTTTTATGGTTCTAGCCTGAGGCTGCTTGATGTCGCACTTTTATGATGTCTTTTAATATTGATAGTTTTATGGCTGTTGTTTGTGTTTCCTTTTAAAAAAAAACCTTTGTGAACTGCCTCACTCAGGTCTCTGGAGAGGTGGCCAATAAACAATGAGCCAGGATGTTCCACAGATACCTTTGCACTTAACACAACAGTGCGAGATAGTGGCACAATCTGGAATCCTGAAGTTTAGCGCCACTCGAGAATGTTTTAATTCTGTACTATTCAAATTCTTTGCTTTGTTTTATTATTTTATGAGTATTTTTATTGTTGCTCACCGCCCCGAGCCTTGTGTACTCAGGGGAGGGTGGTTTATAAATTTAATTTATAAATAAATACATTTCAGGCACACCAGCCTGTAGGGCCTTCACAAGAAATAGCCGTACTTTCCTGAGCGCTCCTTGGCAACCATAATTAAGCAAATGGAATCATTTTACAAAGCCTGCCAAGAGTAAAATCCTACAAACGGTGATGTCCCCATATCTCTTGGAATGCCAACATGGAAGTTGGTTGCCCGTTACAGTGGTTGGTTCATCTTTAACGGCTGCTTCGTATGCCAGTGGATAGAGGCAGTGCTTTGCTGCCAATTCTCTTCGACCTGTGGTTGGCATCTGAAGCGGCATCTCCTAGAACTCCAGGGGAGCATCAGAGGAGTAGCCTTGAAATGGTTTCAATTTTTCCTCTGTGATAGAATGCAAGAAGGGGTGAGGGGAGATGCAGAAAGCTAAGGAAGGACAAGCTAGGGCTGAATCCAGATGGGATGGAGATTATGCTGGTTGGAAAAGGCCGATGTTCTGAGGGGGGTGAAGGTGTATCTATAGCACTAGTGGATTCGCTAAAGAGTTTGGGAGGGATTTCCGAATCCGTCCTTGTGGATAGAGAAGATGTTGTTGCTCCTTCAGGTTGCATCTGGCACAAGAACTGCAGCCCCTTCTGGGTATGGCTGATCTAGCTACACTCATTCATGCTATCTTGGGGCTAGATGACTGTAATATGCTCTACATGGGGCTGCCTTTGAAGACAGCTTGAAAACAGAATGCAGCTGCCCAGTTGCTGATGGGTGTTAGCTAATTCAGCCATATTACTGAGAGTTTGAAACCTCTTTGTTGGCTGCCAGCTTGTTTCCATTTTCAGTTCAAAGGTCTGGTTTTAACCTTTCAAGCTTTTAATGGCCCTGGACATATTCTTGCTGGATAGCCTCTCCTGGTATGAGCCCTCAAGAGCACTTTCCTCATTCCAATAAGGATTGCTTACTGTGGCAGTTTTCTGTACCAGTTTAGTGGACAAGCTTAAGGAGGGGAAGGACTATGTTCAGTGATAGAGTGGTACCTGCTTGACATGCAGAAAGTCCCAGGTAGAGGGCTGTATTCGGTATATACTGAGCTGAATAAATACCCGAAAAATACCAAATCTGATTGGGCTACTGATCTAGCCGAGCCCAAATAAAAGCCAATATTATTTGGCTTTTATTAGGGCACCCCTAGGAGAAGGGATTTAAAGAGGTCTCTTTAAATGCCTGAGTTCACTCATAAGAACATAAGAACATAAGAGATGCCAATGTTGGATCAGGCCAAAGGCCCATCCAGTCCAACACTCTGTATCACACAGTGGCCAGAAATACCAGTGCCATCAGGAGGTCCACCAGTGGGGCCAGGACATTAGAAGCCCTCCCACTGTTGACCCTCCCAAGCACCAAGATGACAGAGCATCACTTGCCCCAGAGTCCCTATCTATACCTTGTGGCTAATAGCCACTGATGGACCTCTGCTCCATATGCTTATCTAATTCCCTTTTGAAGCCGTCCTTGCTTGTAGCCGCCACCACTTCCTGTGGCAGTGAATTCCAAGTGTTAATCACTCTTTGGGTGAAGAAGGAATTCCTTTTATCCGTTCTAACCCGACCGCTCAGCAATTTCATGGAGTGCCCACGAGTTCTTGTATTGTGAGAAAGGGAGAAAAGCACCTCTTTCTCTACCTGCTCTTTCCCATGCATAATCTTATAAACCTCAATCATGTCACCCCTCAGTCGTCGTTTCTCCAAGCTAAAGAGCCCTAAGCGCCTTAACCTTTCCTCATAGGGAAAGTGTTCCAACCCTTTTATCATTCGAGTTGCTCTTTTCTGCACTTTTTCCAAAGCTATAATATCCTTTTTAAGGTGTGGTGACCAGAATTGCACACAGTATTCCAGATGAGGTCGCACCATTGATTTATATAGCGGCATTATGATATTGGCTGATCTGTTTACAATACCCTTCCTAATAATCCCCAGCATAGCATTGGCCTTCTTTATTGCAGTCACACACTGTCTCGACATTTTCAGTGAGTTATCTACTACAACTCCAAGATCTCTCTCTTGATCAGTCTCTGCCAGTTCAGACCCCATCAACGTGTATTTATATTTAGGATTTTTGGCTCCAATGTGCATCACCTTGCACTTGGCCACATTGAACCCCATTTGCCATGTTGACGCCCACTCGCCCAACTTTGACAGATCCCTTTGGAGTGCCTCACAATCCTCACTGGTTTTCACCACCCTGAACAACTTCGTATCATCCGCAAATTTAGCCACTTCACTGCTTACTCCCAACTCCAAATCATTAATGAACAAGTTAAAAAGCAGTGGACCAAGTACTGATCCCTGTGGTACCCCACTGCTTACACCCCTCCACTGGGAGAACTGCCCATTTATACTCACTCTCTGTTTTCTATTAATTAGCCAGTTTTTGATCCATAAAAGGACTTGTCCTTTTATCCCATGATTTTTGAGCTTGCTTAGGAGCCTTTGATGAGGAACTTTATCAAAAGCTTTCTGGAAGTCAAGGTAAACAATATCTATTGGATCCCCCTTGTCCACATGTTTGTTCACCCCCTCAAAGAACATTAACAGGTTAGTGAGACAAGATCTTCCCTTCACTCGCCGAGTTGTGCCACCGCCACGTGGGCCAGTTTATAGAAGGGATTTAACGAGGTCTCTTTAAATCTGTTCTCCAAGCCAGCCTGTACCCCTGTGGTGGCAGTGCAACTCGGTGAGTGAACTCAGGCATTTAAAGTGACCATATCCCTTTACATGCCTTTTTTCCTCCTTTGGAAACAATGAAGGATGAGGCATTTCTTTGGGGGGCCATAGATTTGGACCCCCTTGTCCAATCTTTTTAAAACTTGGGTGTTCTTTGAGGAGAGGCACCAGCAGCTATGGTCTCAAATTTGGTGTCTCTACCTCAAAAAACAGGGGCCTCGAGACCAGAAACCCCTAGATTGATTCTCCATTATAGCCTGTGGGGAATGGTTCCCATAGGCTATCATGAAGCCAAATAAATTTGGGTTTCCCAATTATTCCCTAAATCCCAATACCACACTATATTGAGATTTGGGAATACTGGGAAATACTGATATTTTTTTTCAAGTTCAATATATCCAAACCCCAAAAAATACCGAATTTTGTTTTTTGCATGCCACAACATGCATTGTCCACAACATTGCTAGTTAAAGGTGACATGAATGGCCCTGGAGAGCTGCTGCCAGTCTGAGTAGACAATACTGACTTTGATAGACCGGTGGCCTGATTCCATTTAAAGCAGCTTCACACGCGTGTTGAGTCCTACTCTGTTCTATTCTGTGGGGCTTATTCCCAGGAAAGTATTCTTTCCTGCATAGTATGGCTGGAATCATGTTGTAGCAACTGCTTTACGCTTTACACATGTGCTCCATTAAAAAAAAAAAACAACCATGAACAATGTACCACTGAAGTGTGGAATGTCTTCATTCCTTGCAGCTTGAACCAATTGGTGGGGCCCCCAAAAATGACCTAACAGAACATTGTTGTGTGGACCAGATACAGTTGGTGGACCATCCCTGCTGGATAGCTTGGGGCAGTGGCTGAGAGAGGGTAAAAGGGGCTTGGTGGTATACCTCCCATCTTTTCCTCGACTTCATAAAGGAGTAGCAAATGAGAAGCAGGGATCGCCGCTCTGTGCTGACCACAGACACACACGCATGCCAGAGGGCTTAATTTCTGAACTCTGGATTGCAGCTTGGCTAGGTGGGACCAATGGACGCCTAGGCTTTGAATAGTTTTCTGGCTTCACTGGGATCATTCCTCCAGGGCAGGTTTAATTAAAGTCAGTGGAGACTTTTAAAATGAATGAAGGTACAGGGAACTGAAGAAAACGTATTCCTTAATTACGCTGTGTAATTTCTTACTAACACTGAAAGAACATTCAACAAAGCACCCTCCAGACCCCACAGCTACATGGTGAGGAGACAGCAGTTTTTGATTTCTTCATTTTGTGTGTTTAGTTTGGTTTTAAGAGAGCCAGATAGTTTGGTTTTAAGAGAGCCAGTTTGGTGTAGTGGTTAAGTGCGCGGACTCTAATCTGGGAGAACCGGGTTTGATTCCCCACTCCTCCACTTGCACCTGCTGATGTGACCTTGGGTCAGTCACAAGCTCTGGCACAGCTGTCCTTGAAAAAGAGCAGTTTGTGTCAGAGTTCTCTCAGCCCCACCCACCTCACAGGGTGTCTGTTGTGGGGAGGGGAAGGGAAAGGAGTTTGTAAGCCGCTCTGAGACTCCCAAGTGAAGGGCGGGGTATAAATCCAATCTCTTCTTCTTCTTCTTCTTCTTCTTAAGTTTGTTTTAACTATTAAATACCCCAATTATTAGTTAGGGAGGGGGGATTTGTTTATTTTGCAAAAGGGTATTCTATGCTTAAGGGAGAGATTGCTTAATCCTTTTGGGGGGGGCGTACCAAGCATCCCACGCAGTTCTTGGAACATATCTAAGGGTCTAGTTCAAGGGAAAACAGCCAATTGTGC
>NW_015175993.1:579588-589853 GCF_001447785.1 Gekko japonicus
GCTCACACATTTTTGTCTTAGCACAAGAAGAATGGCTCCTGAGCAAACTAATTTATGGAGTAGCCAAATCGCTCACTCACAACTTTAATGCCAGTAACTCACAAAGTAGAAGTTTTGCTCACAAGACTATACAGCTTAGAGGGAGCATTGGTGTCTACCCACATCTCTTTGTATGTGTGTCCACCCACATCTCTTTGTATGTGTGTCTTACCACCTCAAGTCGTAAGTTATCTTATTTAATAATCATTGTCTTCTTTAATAATTTTGTAAATAATCTTCTTATGGAGTACTTTACCTTAGCCTATAAAGTTTGGGTTTTTGTAGCTGGAGGGGGGGAGAGACTTGGGAGGGGATTATAGAGGTTTATAAAATTACTCATGAGGATAGAGGAAAGAGGACAGAGAGAACTGTTTCTCTCTCTCCCATAATACTAGAACTCAAGTTCACCCACCAAAGTTGATGTGCCATTCATGATGGACAAAAGGAAACACTTTTTCGCTCAAAGAGTGATTATTACCTTTTGGAATTCACCACCCTGAAATGTGATGATGGCCAGTATTCCAGTTGGCTTTAAAACAGATGAGCCAGATTCCTGGAAGACAGGCTTGTTCATGAATTGAACTATGATAACTAAATCGAACCTCCATGTTTAGAGGCACCACCTGCTGAATATCAGTGCCAGGGGAGGGCAGCAAATCAGTGCAGGGGGTGGGCATCTAGTTGGCCGCTGTGTGAAGCAGGATGCTAGACTAGGTGGACCGGTGGCATGATCCTGCACAACTGCTCATATGTTCTTTAAAATGGGGGGGGGTATTTTTTTAACCAAGACTGTGAGTGTGCCTGTGAGGGGATATAAGCCCCACCCCCTTCCCCACCTTAACTCACTCTGCCGTTTTGCTTTCTGCACTTATTCCAGTCTCAAGTCCACCCTGGACAAAACGCTGTGGATATTTTAGTTCACTATGAACATAGTTAAATCTTGCATCATTTTAAAGACTAACGTGTTTATTGTTGCCTAAGCTTTCATGGGGCAGAATCCACTTTATCCTAAGCATGGAGTAGCTACCTGAATGGGTAGATATCTGTACCCAGAATGCAGAAGATTGGAGTGGGTGGGAAATCTCATGAAAACCTCAGCCACAGTAAGAATTTGCAATTTATTAAGGTTTTCTGTAAGTACACACTATGTGACGAATTGCAACCAAAATGTATTATCAGAAACATAAAATGACAGATACGGATAATAATCAGTATATCTAACTCTCAACATTCTGTTTATTTATTCATTCATTCATTTAATTTATACCCCGCCCTCCCCGCCAAGGCGGGCTCAGGGTGGCTTACAGTTAAATGCAATTAAAAACCTATCGTTAGTATAAATTACCTAAAATAATTATCATTTAAAACATAAATACATAAAATGCCGGAAAGTTTTATCCATGTCCAGATACTTAAATCCGCAGATTGCGTCCATGTAGTAAAAAAGGACATTTTTCTACAAACATGGGAGACACCCCTCAAGTTTTAAGGAAAATCTGAAAACTTTAAAAGGGCAATTAAATCCCCCCCCCAAAAAAGTGGAGGTGCTCTGTAACCCCACATCTGTCCTTGCAGAGACAATGCACCTTCATGAGCCTGGCCTCATCCATACCTGCTGGGCAAGAGGGTGGAGGAGCTGCAGAGATGGTGGTGATGTAGGTGGACAGCGGTGCAAGGGAGCAGCAGGGAGGAGGACCATTGCCACCATTCCCCCACCGTGTGAGCTTCCAGTCAGCGGCAGGTGGGGGAGGAAGAAGCCGTCGTCACTGCCAACCCCCACTGCCATGTGAGACATGGAGGGACAGCAATGCAGGCAGGCTTGCAGGGGAGGAAATAGCTGTCACCACCACTGCCGTGTGAGCCATTGAATTGCAGCAATAGGAGAAGGCAGATGGCCAGGGGAAGAAGGAGCCGTCCCTCACCACTGTTGTGACTGGCTGGTGAGTGGGGCAACATGGTGAGCAGGGGTGAAGGTCAGGTTTCTCCCTCTCATGAGTCTCATGGGCCACCTGCTTGTAATACGTCTACTGTCCCTTCTTAGTATGCAGGTCTAAGCTGGCAGGACTTTCTGATAAATCTGAAGAAATATGACTTGGATCCTAGGCCTGCTTCTGTTTGTGCTACTCTGTCTGTGGCGGGAGATGACTCTGCACTTTGCAGTGCTTTCTTCGGGCTCATTAGCTAGGAATACACGGCGCAGCAGAGGGCAGTGGGCACTTTTCTTTGTTCTTAATAAAGATGATCCATAACTGGGGTTGGCAGCTCCGGGTTGGGGGAAACCTAGAGATTCTGGGGGTGGAGCCTGGGGAGGGCAGGGTTTGGGGAGGGGAGGGAGTTCAATGGGCTATAATGCCACAGAGTGTTCACTTTCCAAAGCAAACTCTGTGGCGTTATAGCCATTTTCTCCGGGTGAATTAATCTCTATCGCCTGGAGATCAGTTGTAATCCCAGGAGATCTCCAGCCACAACCTGGAGGTTGGTAACCCCATCCATAATGCACAATGGCATGTTGAGCTTTTTCCTTGTATGGAAGAGCACTTCACTCCTCCTGTCTGGGATGGTCAGCCATCTCACGGGCCAAGTCAGCCAAACCAACCCTGGCAATCAATGGGGTGGCAGATGTCACAGCCCAGTTTCCATCAAATCCAGGACAGTCCCCATAACAGAGAAGGGTGCAGTGCGAGCAGAAGCAAGCTTAGGATCAGGAAATAAAAGACCTTTGAGGACATCACCGAAGATCATAAAAGACCAAAATTACCTGAATCCATGAAGCAGCCTCCGTAACTTCCCTGGGACAAAAGCATGCAAGAGCATTTGGTGGGCATCAGATCTCAACTGTATTTTCATCAAGGCATAGAACACATTGATACTTTAAAAGCAAAGGGTTTAGAAAAGCAAACAACCTTACAGAATTACAGTGAATTAAGGAAACATGAAGGTATCAGGGAAATAATTATTGGCACGGATATATACATTCGTTGAACGAGGGCAAACAGTGAGATGAAAATACATGAATTAGTACAGAATTGATTATCTGAAATGGGAAGGAAATATTTCATCTCGGCCTCCAGCAACTGGGGAGGGGGGCTACAAGTACCTCCCTCCAAGTCATTCAGAAAGGCAGCTCCACCCTGCCTTTGAACAGAACAGGGTAGTTGAAGGATGTTTGAGCTTCTGTAAAACCCATGTAGGGGCCGCAGTGGCTCAGTGGTTAAGATGCTTAGCTGCAGACCGGAAGGTCCGTAGCTCGGCAGTTTGAGACCTGAGTGTCGCGTGATGGAATGAGCTCCTGCCTCTAGCCCCAGCTCCTGGCAACCTAGCAGTTCGAAAGCAAGAAATTGCAAGTAGATAAATAGGTACCGCTTTGGTGGGAAGGTAACAGCGTTCCGTGCGCCTTGGTGTTTAGTCATGCCGAATACATGACCACGGAAATGTCTTCGGACAGCGCTGGTTCTTCGGCTTGGAAACGGAGATGAGCACCACCCCCTAGAGTCAGATTTGACTGGCTTTCAAGCAAGGGAAACCTTAGGATCCATGTAAGACTCAAGGTCCCCCGTAAGAGACATCTCAGGCCCAGAAGGACCTATGAACTTTCTCCTCCTCAGAACACTAGACAGCATAATGTTGTTTCTCTCTGATGAGTCCAACTCCACAGAGGGTGGCTTCTAGCACCAACTCCTCAAGAACCACAGAAAGCAAAGCCCCACCATGTCCAGATCCACTGTTTCTGGATAGCAAGTAGGCTGCAACACCACAAGAGAGGGCTTTGGCTTTAGCAGTCTGATGTTTAGCAAAGACAGGCAAAGAACAGTGCATAGACTTGGGGTCAGGTCACACGGATATTTAGTGCGGGCTTCGCTGCAGATCCCTCGCGCATTAAAGTTTCCTGTTCATATTGGTAAACCCGCCTCCTGCACCGAAGCGGGATCAGTCCCGCGGTTTCCACTCTTTTTATCCGCGTTTTCTGACACCCGTTGGAACAGGTGTTTTCCGATATCTCATGCTTTGTATCCGCGGTTTTGGCATCTAGACAGTAAGCCTCCGTGACCGCGCTACCCTCCCCCCTCCTTTTTTTTGTGTTTTCGGTTTAAGTTATGCGCGTGTGCAAACAGGTGCTAGCTTTTATTTTGGTCTTCTTATGTACGCCCAAGCATATGCGCTGGGGTTTTTTGTTGTTGTTGTTTTTGTTGTTGTTTTTTTAAAAACCGCGCCACCACGGGGATGGCGCGCCGTGTGATCTGTACTTCGCGCGAGTGAAGCGGAAGACAGAGGGACCATCTGACCACCTCCAAGCGATATAAAATGTCGCGGATAGAAGAACTGCGGGAAAACTAGCACGGTAAGAATTCCGTGTGACCGCGGTCTTGCACATAGCTGGAAGATTGCTACGCCCTGGCAGAAGTTGGATCTGAGTGCAGAGTCCATACAGGGAGTCCCTCTGCCCCTTTGCAGCCTTGCGCAAAAAATACCCAAGCAAATGTGCATTCCCAAAGGAAGGCAGTCGTGGCTCTCTTTAGTAATTGGGCATGGCCACACATCTGATACGCAAACACTTATGTACCCATTTCACAGACAGGGAATAACATAGGCCAAGGAAAGGTGCTTGCCCAGGGCTACCGGAATTACATAACAGTACAAATGGCAAATGAACACCATTTGCTTTTGGTTCCCACTCAGTGTAGTAGATGGCCCTGAATTCTGGTGGTGTGAGAGACAGAGACAACTTCTCTCTGCCTATTCTTAAACTTTTCTTATAATTTCATAAATCCCTACCGTGTCTCCTTCGTATGGAATACAAATTCATTGCTCCGCTCGTCCTGCTCTCCTGTAATGCATTATTCCTCTCCTAACAAACACCTGCCTTGGTCATTCATGGACCATTCTGTTCATTGCCCCTCCCAAGACATGGCTTTGCCTTGTCGCCACAATCCGTTGTCTTTCCCCAAAAAATTAGTTGCTGTGTCCCCCTATTCTCTTCCTCCTCCTCCTTAAGAATTTGTTGCTCCCCCCACCCCAAGCAAACATAACCATTCACATTATTCACCAGCTTTTAAAAAGTATCGGGGGCCTAAGAAAATTTTGATCAATAAGATGATCAGTCAGAATCAGATTCCTGACAATCGAAGGGCATTTGCTATATGATCATAGCCAGTTCTTCATGTGGAGACTGCAAGCTGCTGCTTGGAGTGTGGAACTCAAAGGAGCACCCAAACCCCATCACAAAGTAGGAAAGATGCTGCTAGCAGCAGCTCAGTGCCATCTGGGATTAGTTTGTTTTTCTGTTTTCAGGTACTTTGCTTGAGTGTGGCCAGAGGCTCTTGGAACAGAGGCAAAGGGCTCTTGGCCCTTAATTTGCAAGTGTGTTCAGCACTCAGAACCAGTAGAGCTTATGTTTGCATTTTCTTTGTTTTGTTTATTTAAATTGTATCTTGGGATTTTCTGGAAGCTACTCTAGGTCTCTTGGGGGGGGGAGTGGCATAGAGATGCCCAAATAAACAAATAAGGACCCTGATGAGCCACACAGTTTGTAGGGGGCAAAATGGGGCTACATTTGTTTAAACCAATGGAGGTAATATGGTTCCCCAAGTTATGTGAATTTTGGGGCTCAGGCATGAAGAGAGTGAAAACATACACATGCATTCCTACACATTTGCCTTTGCAACCAGCTGTTAGCAGAGAAGGATGTGGATTCATTTTCACATCTCTGCACTGCCCAAGAAGGCTGATAACATGCATGCTTTGACTTAAAAAGTGGGCAGGGGGCTCAGAGCTATTCTATGGATTATTTCACGAGTGTGGAGGGAGCTATGACTGTTAAATGTCTCAATTTGGAAAACGGTGCTGATGGATGCCCATTTGGAAAACAGGCCTACAGGATTTGAGAAATTCGGTCTTCAGCTGAAATGTCTAATCTGCTTTTTCCTATGTCAGTGATTCCATTAAAAAGAAATTTGGGGAGCAAATTATGTAAGGTATCTGGCACTAGTTTGGAATATTTTTTTGCTTTATTTTCCTACATAAATCAGAACAAAACAAAGAAACAAACACTAAAATTAGTCGGTGAGCAAAATAGCTGAAGGAATTAGATTACTGAAATAAAATCCCGATCCACGTGATGCTTCCTCGTGTGTTGCCTGCTGCATCCCATTGATGTCCATTTCTGTAAGTTTTCCCTTCAGAATAAACCTATCATTTTTCACCGCGGGATATTTACAGCTTCAATCAGTGCCAAATTCAATTGGCTTCTGATCTCATTGCTGGAAGTTATAGATGCAGATATTATTTGCACTGTGGTTAATTATGGAGCAATCAAACTTTGGCTTTTTCCACTGTAATTTCCTCTGCCAGCTAATTTAATTAATCACCCCCAGCCCAGCTCTTCCAGCTGCGACCGGTGGGGTCATTAATTAGGCGTCGGTGGTGGCTCAGACACCCGCTCTCATTGAGGGGCTGATGCCCTCTTGATCTTTAGAGAAGTGGGGGGGGTTCCCCCCTAAATTTCAGCCAAGGTTTGGGTGCGAGACACATTATGCCCCCTCCCAAGGCAGGTTGTTCCAGAGTGACCGGTCAGCCACAGTTCCTGTCAGTGCTCATCTCACATTGCTTGCCAAGAATGTGTGTTGGCAGGAAAAACAGTGCGCCAAACTGGACTGAGATCATCTCTCACTCGACAGTTAAGGGTCTGGTTTTCTGTTTTCCTGGCTGGATATTTAGTGTATGTTTACCAGTGAGGCAGGAATCAGCATTCTCTGTATGACACTCCAGCCTGCGCTGGGTGATGAGGCTGCAGGGCAATGTTAGGCACCTCGGGTGCATCCCTGGAGGGAGTCATGGATCCTGAAATCTACCTCACAGCATAGATGAGGTGGAACAGATCGATGGATCTGACAAACTGTCTGATTAACAGAGCAGCAAGTAGAAGATAATGATTGGAGAATGTATTCCAAATGAGCATTCAAAGCCTGCAACAAGATGTGGGACCAAACTGGGTGTTCTACGTCAGCTGTGGAGGACCAGAGCCTGACTCCTGCTTCTCACTTTGGGAGACTGGCAGCCCTCTCGTCCAGCACTTTTGCCCAGAAACTTCTTCATCTTCAAGCTTCGGGACCGCCTCTCCCAATATATCCCCCGAAGGGCATTGAGATCAGCAGATAAGAATCTCCTGGTGATTCCCGGACCCAAAGCTATCCGGCTGGCCTTAATCAGGGCCAGGGCTTTCTCAGCCTTGGCCCCAGCCTGGTGGAACTCTCTGCCGAACGGCACCCGTGCCCCGTCTGACCTATTAAAGTTCCACAGGGCATGCAAGGCAGACATGTTCCGCCTTTGGTTCTCTTACAGCTACATGCAAGAACTCGTGGGCACTCCATGAAATTGCTGAGCGGTCGGGTTAGAACGGATAAAAGGAAGTACTTCTTCACCCAAAGAGTGATTCACACATGGAATTCACTGCCACAGGAGGTGGTGGAGGCTACAAGCATGGACAGCTTCAAAAGGGAATTAGATAGGCATATGGAGCAGAGGTCCATCAGTAGCCACAAGGGGGCTCTGGGGCAAGTGATGCTCTGTCTTCTTGGTGCTTGGGGGGGCCAAAAGTGGGAGGGCTTCTAATGTCCTGGCCCAACTGGTGGACCTCCTGATGGCACCTGGTATTTTTGGCCACTGTGTGTTGGACTAGATGGGCCTTTGGCCTGATCCAACATTGGTGTCTCTTATGTTCTTATGTATGCTCCCCACCACCACCAGCAAGGGGTCCAGATTTGTATTTGGGAGCCTGGAGCCCTTGTGGGGATGAGGGCAGTTTCAGCAGCTGCTTTCAGGACAGAAGCAGCTGATGGCGGAAGCGTGAAAAGGTCTCCTCCTGCTCCTGGGCCTCCTCACACTCAGCTTGGCAAGGGCTCCGGTAGCTGAGGTGAGACAATTAGCCTGGACCTCACCACTAGAGACATTAGAATGTTTGTGGGAAACACTCAGGGAAACTTTAAGGTAAATAATGAGAAATTATAGTACCTTTCAACAAACAGAGGCAAAAAATGCACCCATTCAATTCGGCCCAGCAGAAAAGAACGGAAAGTTCTCACCAAGCTGGTGCTATTTGGGTCCTTCTGAAGGTGCGTCCATCGCATTCTTGATTATATCCGCAGATATCCATCTCCACTCGCAGCAGGTGCTCTTTTCTAGCTCAAACGTGGTCTTTTTTCTTTTCTTTTTTTGAATCTTGTGAAAATACTTGTACTGTATAGTTAAGAATATTTGACAGTACTCTAACCACAGCTAGGTAGCCTTTAAACATTATATCAGTTCCTTGGGAGCTACTTTTTCCGTAGTTTGGCGTACATGGCCGCTGTAGCATTTTAAAGTCAGCAGCCATGGAGCAGAGCCAATTTGGTGTAATGGTTAGGAGCGTGGACTCTAATCTGGGAGAACCAGTTTTGATTCCCTACTCCTCCACAGGCAGCTGCTGGTGTGATCTTGGGTCAGTCACAAGTTCTTTCTGAGCTGTTCTCTCAAGGGCAGTTCTCAAAAGAGCTCTCTCAGCCCCACCTACCTCACAGGGGGTCTGTTGTGGGAAGGTGAAGGAAAAGGAGACTGTAAACCACTCTGAGACTCCTTCGGGTAGTGAAGGGTGGGGTATAAATCCAATCTCCTCCTCTTCTTATTCTTATTCTTCTTCTGTTATACGAGTCCTGCCCATGAAATCATCGACCAGCCAAGATTTTAGGGTAAGAGCAGGTAGGATAGGCTTCATAAGAACCTGAGAGTCCTGCTGGATCAGACTGAAGGTCCATCTAGTCCAACATCCTGTTTCCCACTGTATTTTCAGGAAGCTTGCAAGCCTTTCCCCCCATTGTTGTAACTGGTGTTCAGAGACAAAAGGCCTCTGAACATGGAGGCTCCATTTTGTCATTACAGCTCACCACCATTGATAGATCTCTTCTTCCTCACCAGGAGATGGATGGTGGAAATGTGACTGGATTCTCCTGGACATCTCAGCATGAGAGAGTCTGTCCTTTAGATATCTGGCTGCTAGGACAGGAAGGCTTTGTAGGTGATAGTTGGTAACTTGAACTGAACTTAGTAACGAAGTGATAACCACTATAGCAACTGCGGAAAGATTTAATATGCACCCTTTGCCTATTTCTTCAAAGATGAACTCCATACTGGTAATAATAGATTTCTGATGAAACAGGTAGGCACCAATACAGAACTGAAAGAAACACTGAGACCTGGATATAATGAAAATCGGAAGGTGTATTATGGGGAGGGAGTTCATCCTAACTGGGAGAGGGGGTGGTCCTGTTTCCAAATAAGGTAAAAGGGGGAAATTGCAGGGGGAGGGGTGCTTGGAGGCAGATTTTGTCTGAGCGGAGAACTGGAATCTGCCGGGCTTTTCAAATTCCAGCTCTTGGACTGTTTGAATGAAAGAGGCTGGCCCAAAGATAGGCACAGTCTTAAGTATTTTAAGTAATGGAGACGCTCATGGTAACAGGTTCTGTTAGCAGCTAAAGATACACCGATCAGTTGCTGAGGTCCTTAAGTAGTTACCTGAATACCAATCATTGGTCAAGGTAAGGCTTTTCCAGGTGACTCTCTGGAACGTGGGTTTCTTGTTAAGCTCTACAGAACAAGGAACCCAGGGCACTACCCTTCTCAATGCTGAAGTCTGCACAGTTTTCAGATAAGCACCCTGTAATTAACCTGAGCAGCTTTAAACAACAAAACCAGTCATGACGTTGGAAAGCTAGCAGGGGAGTAGAGGCTTATCCAGTGCTCAGCAAAGAGTAAGGTGATTATTTACCCACTAGGCAGAAGTTGTGGGGAGGGGGTCCTTGATATGTGGAACTCTAGGCTCTCAGGAAAGGTAAGGTGGCCGACCTGAAGAAGCTGAGAAAGACAGAGGGGTATGTGGACAAGACCCTTCAGGGATCTTCTAGAATTCTCCTCCTCTTGTACTGATGGCTCCTCTGTGGAGGTGAAGACTGAGAGCCTTTCAGTTAGGAGGGATTCAGGTTGAGCAGGGGTGAAATGATACCAAACGTTTCCAGCGTAGAAATTTGAAATGGATAATAAATGTCTTTTTACAAGCATATCCATAACTTCTCTCTGGACCATCAGGTCTGTGGCTTCTGCTCCTCCACTGAGATATTTGGGATTCGTTCAAGAACATTGTGTGTTGCCTTTTGAACTTTGTCTCTCTGGGACTGCCAAAATAGAAGTTGCTCACTCAT
>NW_015175993.1:589909-594872 GCF_001447785.1 Gekko japonicus
TTATAGAGAGGGTAATTAGAGTAAATTAAGTTGTCCGTCATAGACAAAGATCAAAAGTTATTCCCTTATTTTCTTTCCATTTTTTATGTTTTTTCTTATTTTCTTTTTTGTATTTCATTTTTGTTTTTTGTTTTTAATTTTTGTTTTTTGTTTTTCTAGTTTTTCATGTTGTGTTAAAAATCTTAATAAGATTGTATATAAAGCTTTCTGTAGGCACTGTTTTAATAGCACTTTTGGTTAAGGTTCCATGTGAAAAGCATTAGATTCTTGCAAGTCTTTGTTTGACTCTGATTCTATTCAAAAGAGGTACTTCAGAATGGTTCCCTTTTCTTTTGCCTGTACAATGTTCTTTTTCTAGAATGTATGGATTTATTTCCCCAAAAAAACATGTTTACCGTGCATTTCTTCCAATCTGGTGACCCAAAGAACTTTACAACATGAAAGACCAAAAAAACAAAATACAATTTGAATAAAGACATACAACTTGGCAGGCCCGTGATGTAACTCAAAGCAGATGACAAGTGACAGGGTCACATTGGACTTTGTACTGGTTCATGCAAGACCCCGTGGGCTTTCCTTTCAGCTGGGCAAAGGCTCATGCCCCCAGTCAGGCCCAGGCTTCATATTATTTATCAGCTTAGAAAATGTCTCTGCTTCTCCAGACAACCTGCCAAAGGCACCTTGCGAAATAAAACATCATAAAAGTTGTTATCCGTTTAAAGCCCAGCATTAAAAACCCAGCCAGAGCAGAAAAGCAACATAAAACATTGTAAAACATTGAACAGCTTAAAATGAGTCGCATAAAACAGGTCTGAGACGAGAAGCAAGCAGTTTTTAACAACTCAACCCTTAATGAAAAGCCTGGGTAAAAAAATAAACATGTTGACCCAGTGCCTAAAAGAGAGTAAGGTAGGGGCCAGGCGAGCCTTAAGGGGAAGAGCATTTCACAGGTGAGGTGCCACTACGGAAAGAACCATGTCTCTGATTGTGGTTAAGAGCAGTGGACTCTAATCTGGAGAGCCAGGTTTGAGTCCCCACTCTTCCACACAAAGCCAGCTGGGTGACCTTAGGTCAGTCACAGCTCCCTC
Source organism: Gekko japonicus (assembly GCF_001447785.1). Taxonomy (NCBI): domain Eukaryota; kingdom Metazoa; phylum Chordata; class Lepidosauria; order Squamata; family Gekkonidae; genus Gekko; species Gekko japonicus. The sequence continues at coordinate 590,998 of NW_015175993.1, forward strand.
AGAGCTCCCTCAGCCCCACCTACCTCACAGAGGGTGTCTGTTGTGGGGAGAGGAAGGGAAGGTGATTGTAAGCCACTCTGAGACTCCGAGTGAAGGGTGAGGTATAAATCCCACTCTTCTTCTTCACAGAGAGCAGGGCTTGTGAGGAAAACCTTAATTTATCACATGAACGCATAAAACTGCCTTATACTGAACCAGACCCTTGGTCCATCAAGGTCAGTATTGTCTACTCAAACTGGCAGCCGCTTTTCAGGCTCTCAGGCAGAGGTCTTTCACATCTCCTGCTGTCAGAGCCTTTAACTGGAGATGAGGGGGACTGAACCTGGGATCATCTGCATGCCAATTAGTTGCTGTGCCACTGAGCCACAGCCCTTCCCCCTGATGAACTGGGGTATTGGAGAATCAGGCAGTCCTTAACCTGGGCTCAAACCATTTAGGGCCTTATATGTATGAATCCCCGTGCCCTGGATATCCCAGGCTAGCCCGATCTCATCAGATCCTGGAAGCTAAGCAGGATCAGCCCTGGCTGGTATTTGGATGGGAGACCTCAAAGAAGTACCAAGGGGCATATGAGTCACGACATGGAGGAGAGAATGGCAAACCACCTCTGAACATCTTTGGAGGAGAGAATGGCAAACCACCAGTCTGAACATCTCTTGCCTTGAAAACCCTACGTGGCCCCGCCTTTGTCAGCTGTGACTTGACAGCACTTCCCACCACCAGGTGGGAATCAGCCCATTGACTTGTGCCCTGAAACAGATGGGCAGCCAGGGCAGACCTTTCAGCACAGGGGTCCCTGTGTACAGATCCCTGTGGCCAGTTGGCAGTCATGTTTTAGACCAGCTGAAGTTTCCAGACCATTTTCAAAAGCAGCCCTACATAGAATGTATTACAGTAATCCAACCTGGGCGTGATCAGAGCATGGATCGCTATGGCCAGATCGCACTTTTCAAGGAACGCCCATAACTGGTGCGTTAGCCAAAGCTGACAAAAGGCAGTATGTGCCATGGAGGAGACCTAGGCTTCCAGCCATAGACGAGGATCCAGCAATATTCCCAAACTATGAGCCTGCTCCTTCAGTGGGTAGTGCAGCCCCCTCCAGGTCAGGTTGATTCCTCAGTCTTGGAGCAGCATCTCGGTTGACCAACATCCTCTCACTCTTGCCTATATTGACCATCAGTCTACTGTACCTTACCCATCACATGAGCCAACATAGTGTAGTGGTTATGAGTGGTGGGCTCTAATCTGGAGAACCGGGTTTGATTCCACACTCCTCCACGTGAAGCCTGCTGGGTAACCCTGGGCCAGTCACGGTTCTCTCAGAACTCTCTCAGCCCCATCTGCGCCTCACAAGGGGCCTGTTGTGGAAAGAGGAAGGGAAGAAGACTGGAAGCCTCTTTGAGACACGTGAGGCCTGCTGGCTGACCTCAGGCCAGTCACGGTTCTCTCAGAACTCTCTCAGCCCCACCTGCCTCACAGGGGTCCTGTTGTGGGGAGAGGAAGGGAAGGTGGTCGTAAGCCACTTCAAGATTCCTTAAGGTAGAGAAAAGCAGGGTATAAAAACCTACTCTTCTTCTTCTACACCACCTCTAAATTATCTGCAGAAATGGAGGATCATAAGCTCAGTCCGGGTCTTACGCCAATGTCTTTGATGTTCCCAGTTTCTTTCTCTCTATATTGCTAGTTTCTACCATTGGGAAGCCCTAAAGAAAGTAGCCCTCAAAGAAGTACATCCAGCCATTCTAGCACGCAACCAGTAAATTAAAATAAAATCACTTACCTCCAAAAACACCATACCATGGAGAAATCGCATCAAGATTCTTCTCAGTTTCCAAGCTAGCAAGTCAAACGGCTTTAACTGATTGATAAATGGATTATTTATCCATATAAAATAGTTATGTAGAAAAGGGTTAAAAAGGTCCCTTTCTTTGGTTAAGTACAGAATTCTTTGCTGTCGCCGTCTGCCCTATTTTACAGATTTCTATACACCGTCAAATGTTTCTTTCCTCCTCCTGAAACACAGTAGCTGACAGTTCAAATGTTTAAAATAATTGGATTCTGCATTCTAATTCATCTGTAAAGTATTCGTTGATTAAATTAGCCTAATAGATATTATTTCTTACATGACTGCATAATTTCATCCTGATTGGATCTCTCTGGCACTAACGAGTCCTCCAATTTACTATTGACTTGAGAATCAGACTGGAGCTAACTATCCTCTTGTTTCCATTTTTCTTCCCAGGCTAAAAGTTAAGCTGATTTATACTTAAAAGGGCATACTGTTAATGCTCAAGTGCAGTTGTGCAGTATATTTTCTTTCTTTAGGACTAGTGCGAGGAAGAAAAGATATTATTTTATATAATCTTGAGCAGCCTTTAATTTGCTCAGTGAAATGTTCTGAAGCAGAAACTGTCCATTTATAGTCCTTGGAGACAGAATTGGATTTTCTGGAAATAAAATACTTCATCATACCTAAACAGATTTCCAAGTGAAAAACAGACACTCATTTTTCTGTATCCGTGATTCTATGGACATTTTTTTGTTAAGGGTCTTTAAAGTGGCCTCCTTCGTCCTTTATTCTCACTCTACGGCCGGTTCTGTAGGGAGTCCCTGCGATTTATCCCACAGGATGTCGTGGGCTTCCATCTCAATGCCCTTATTGTTTAATATCTGCACAGAGATACTAGGAGAGATCCTCTCAAAGATGGAGCTGAAGTGTTGATAGTTCTGGTTTTCTTTCAACTCACATGCAGTTTTGTTCTGTTTTCTGAGTCAAAGGGTTAACACCACCCCACACATGTGCCAGTGTCCCAATCAAAATAGAGGGCCTCTGTCACTACTTTTTAATATTAAAAGTTATGTTAGGCAAGCCCATTGCTAATTTCTCATGTCACGTGTTCTTTGATGCTTAGATTTCAAGAGGGACAAATTTAGGACCATGTTAGTCAGCTCTGACTAGGCTAGCTCCATGTAATTTCAGCATACAGTGTCCCCTTTGCAATGTACCATTTTATGTAGTTACTATAAATATACATGTTAAATCTTTGAGCATAATCCTTTTTTCAAAGTACCTAACACTGTTCATTTCTATGAAAATAGCCTGCAGAGGAGAATGGTGTAGAGAGCCAGTTTTGGTGTAGTGGTTAAGTGCATGGACTCTTAAGCTGGGAGACCCGGGGTTGATTCCCCACTTCTCCACTTGCAGCTGCTGGATGACCTTGGGCAAGCCATAGTTCTGTCAGACCTGTTCTCTCAAGGACAGTTCTGGAAAGAGCTCCCTCAGCCCCACCTACCTCACAGGGTGTCTGTTCTGGGGTGGGGAAGGGAAAGGAGTTTGTAAGCCGCTCTGAGACTCCAAGTGAAGGGTGATGTGTAGGGGACATATAGGAGTGATGCCTCCTCACAAGTATGCCTTCCTGCTGCCCCGAATTCCCAACTTTTGTTGTTTTTCATTATCTTTTCCTTTTCTTTGTGGAGATATATCAGAAAACATGCAAGCAGTTTTTGTCTGGGTTGCCTGAGAAAGAATGAGGAAGGGACAGTGGGCAGAACAGTGTAGGGATTTATTACATATTTATTATCCACAATGACGATAGGTATTGATTTATTTGTGGGGGAAAGGGGAGGGAGCCGGAGCAAAAAAGAAATGAATGCCCTATTTCAGCCTGGTATTGGGTTTTAACCGTTAATGGCGAGCCTCCTTGCTGAAGCTTACCGGTGGTCCCGGTCACACGCAGAATTAGCTGTGTGATAGGGATGAATGCCGGGCAGATTTTATGGGTGCAATCACAGGGGAATATCTGGCAAGCGTCCTGCACCCGTCACCAACCTGTTTCTTCCCACTAAAGAAGTGCAGTTAAAAACTACCAGCGAAA
>NW_015175993.1:595000-596584 GCF_001447785.1 Gekko japonicus
GCCTCGCCCTTCTTTGCCACGCTTCACCATCAACGTATGATGGCAGTTGACGGCCCGAGCATGGAGCCTCGGGGGGAACATCTGATCATGATACCACGCTTCATTTCGCTCCGGAGTACAAAGCTTCTCTTCGCCCCAGATTATCTCGCTTGTGTGACCGGGACCTGTGTAAAGTAATTAAAGCAGTTTTGAACCCTGTCCCACAGTTGTATGCCCACAACATCTCGCAAGAGAAGAATGTAGCTAAACTCATATGGTTATATAAGCAAACCATTTTCCCCTGGATAACTGCTGTAGATCAGTAGTCCCATGGTAGCCTCTGACACCTCTCACCCTCCAACACCTTTTGTAGTGCCTGCCAAGTGCTTTTTAGACTCTGGGTGGGGCTTTTGTTCAGCGAGGCTTCTGACTGGCCATTGGAGACCACGTTCACTGTGGAAATTTTTAAAAAGTTGCTTCAGCAGCAGCCATGACTACAGCAAAGCATAAGGACCTTCACTGTGTGACTGTTTTGCATAAGCTGTGTGCATCCTTTTGTTTCCATTTCCCTTAAAACATGTTCATTTTTAAAAGGCACTCTGTTAAACAGAGCTTCTGCCTGAAATGTTGAAGAGTTGGTATTAAAGTCATGCATGACCTCAATCCCTGACATTTTGTGGTCAGCTCCGCCTCCGGTGTGGCAGCCATTTTGTGGTTGTGCCCAGTATCCTCTGTTAGATTTCCAGAGGTGCCTGGAGGCTGGAAAAGGTTTGAGACCCCTGCTGTAGATGAATGGCTTATTCTAGGACCTCAGTCTATGCCTGTTTGTGATAATATTGCTCGTGTAAATTGAGGATGAGAAGCAGTAAGCACTAGCACCTCCACCACATTGTACCTTTACCACATAGTTAGTTCCCATGGTGTTGGGGGGAAGGTTCTGGTATGTTGGGAAAATAGGCAAAATAGTTAAATATTCAGATATTGCAATGGATCTTTGCTTCACTGGAGAGGAAGAATTTTCTTCCATGTAAAAACCTTTATTTCTAAGGGAAGGGTTCACAGGAAATCTACAAAACAACAAAGACACCTAAGACTACATCTTTACACTTTGACCGCACGGTCTAGAACAATGGAGATTCTTCTTATTCTTCTTGACCCCTAGAAGGAAATCCCCTGAATGATTAACCAATGATTGTTAGTAAGTAGGCTTCAGTTTCCCAGGCTTTCTCTCCATTGGCTCTGTGCCAGGTTCCCTTCCAGGTCAGTCTAAACAATAGCGTACAAGGTAAACACACATTAACCCTATAATGACTGAATTCTAGACCTTGCAACACACATATTTCCAACATGGTAAACTGCCCATCCCTTTAAAACCACAGGTCTCACTGCACAAGATTCTGTGAAGTACATACCTAGTGGCTTCTGGAAGCACTTCTATTAAAATTGCTATTAGATAGACATCACCAGCCCCTCCCCCCCATAAGTCTCAGGACTTCAGCTGATAGAGACATGGCAAACGGATGCTTACACATACTGTATTCGTGCCCTCTCATGATAAATATTCTAGCAACGAGGCTAGGAACACACCTTAGCTTTTTTTGGGGA
>NW_015175993.1:596673-603193 GCF_001447785.1 Gekko japonicus
TCTCACTGCACACAGATTCTGTGAAGTACATACCTAGTGGCTTCTGGAAGCACTTCTATTAAAATTGCTATTAGATAGACATCACCAGCCCCTCCCCTCCATAAGTCTCAGGAGTTCAGCTGATAGGGACATGGCAAATGGATGCTTACACACACTGTGTTCGTGCCCTCTCACGATAAATATTCTAGCAACGAGGTTGGGAACACACTTTAGCTTATTTTTGGAGCTTAGGGTTTTGTTTTGTTTTTTTTTGTTTTTTTTGAGAGCCAGTTTGGTGTAGTGGTTAAGTGTGCGGACTCTAATCTGGGAGAACTGAGTTTGATTCCCCACTCCTCCACTTGTACCTGCTGGATGACCTTGGGCAAGCCATAGTTCTGGCACAGCTGTTCTTGAAAAAAGCAGTTTCTGTCAGAGCTCTCTCAGCTCCACCTACCTCACAGGGTGTCTGTTGTGGGGAGGGGGAGGGAAAGGAGTTTGTAAGCCGCTCTGAGACTCTCTTGGGTAGTGAAGGGTGGGGTATAAATCCAATCTCTTCTTCTTCTTTAACAAAAAACACCATTAATATCATTCCTTCAGTTACTGTATGAGGTAGTTTCCAAGAAGCATAAATAACCCACATAGGGTTGCCAGGTCCTGATGACATACTGGCAGGGAGTGTGAGGGAACTTTCCAGGGGTGGGAAGGAGCTCCACAATGTACCTGCGTCACCCGGAAGTGACGGCATGCTGGGGACATCGGGTGGTGACGCTCTGGATTTGGAGCAAAACTCTATGGTAGAATTAGCTACAAATCATAGAGTTTTGCCCAAAAACCAGAGCGTCACCGCCCAACGGCTTCTGGAAGCACTTCTATTAAAATTGCTATTAGATAGACATCACCAGCCCCTCCCCCCCATAAGTCTCAGGACTTCAGCTGATAGAGACATGGCAAACGGATGCTTACACATACTGTATTCGTGCCCTCTCATGATAAATATTCTAGCAACGAGGCTAGGAACACACCTTAGCTTTTTTTGGGGAGCTTAGCTTTTTTTTTTTGGAGAGCCAGTTTGGTGTAGTGTACGGACTCTAATCTGGGAGAACTGATACAAAGAACAAGAGCAAAAAATTAAAATTCATAAACCGCATAAGTCATTTATTTACTTACTCGCTTCATTTATGCCCTGCCTTTCTCCCGAGGTGGCTTACATCATTTTCCTCCCCTTCATTTTTTCCCAAAAACCTTGTGAGGTAGGTTTGGTTGAGAGTGTGTTATTGGCCCAGGCTCACCCCAGAAAACGTCCATGGCAGAGGGGGGAGTAAATGTAAAACCACGTCAGTAGAATAGCAGGAATTAAAGCAACCAACTAAACCACGATACAAATCATTGTATCAACAAACTTTCCTTGGCAGCCTTAAGAGATTATGGAGGGTCGGAAGGCCACCCTAATACTAACTTTGCTTGAAAGATACGCTCTAAATAGAAACTCTGAAGTACAGCAGAAATTTGTGGCGAAATTAAAGTCCTGGCAAGCAAATAGTAGAAAATGTATTTCAGATTTCTACAAGCTGACGGGATGGAAAAGAATGAGAAATCCTGCATGATCATACAGTCCATTGTACCCATCCTTGAGAAAGGGTTAACAGGGTGTTTCTTGTCAGTCAGTGCCTGCAAACAGTTTGTAGGTTTTGTGTGGCATCGATGAGCTGAGCCGAGCAGAGGAAGGGAAAACATTGGCAGGCTCAAGACAGAAGAGGTGGGTAGACTCAGGAAGTGGCTCTCATGAGTTAGCCACAGAGACAAAAGGCACCCAGCAGGAAGAGGACGGATACCCACTCCTCCTGAACAGCTCCGCTAAAGACAGAGCTGAAAAGGAAGAAGTCCTGTTTGCTTCTGGGAATCTAATAAATTGACTCAGGAAGTGGAAGTCGGTCCACCCTGATGGAGCTGTGATTGACAGTTGGTTCTCATTACAGTGCCCGTCAGGGGAGAAAGTGCATTCCACCCTTGTCGAGAGGTTAGAACTTAAAAATGCCCATGGTCATTCTCTAAGGCTACAGGCATCTTGCGGCTGTGTTTGTTTTGTAGACAGAAGGCCCTACCGAATTAAACAAGTTGGCGACTGAGAGCTGAGAAATCAAAATCTCATGAAATGTAATAGTCTTTACGGGCTTAATTTTTTTTAAAAAAAAAAAAAACCAAAGTAAGTCTTTGAATTCGTGACAAGTTATTAGCACATTGCAGTTCCGGGGCCTGAACTCCCATTCCTACTGACTATTTCCTGCCTCCTGTGTTGAGGGTTCCCTTGCATTCCCCATCTTCTCCAGGCCCCACCTGGAGGCTGGCAACCCTATCTCTGGCCCCAAGCCATGTAGAACTTTACAGGTAAGATCCAAAACCCTCGTATGAGCAGATTGGTGGATCCTACCCTCTCAGGATGTTTAAAAATATATACTTTAAGGAAATCTGAGAATCTCTGGGTTCCCTTCAGCTATTCAGTAGAGGAGACCATAATTGTATCCACAGAGATCATGCTGTTTAAAGTTTGAACCACACCATACTGTCAGATCAGATAGCTGGAAAGGGGACCTTTTGAATAAAGGTCCCATGTGGACCTTAGACAATCACATTCTGGAAGTGAATATAGCTTTTTGAATCTCAGGCTCAAACCCCATGTTACATCATCTTCCGGGTTTTTTCTACAATATTGTGTTTCTTTTCCTTTGTCCAATAAAAGCTCTATGGCTCAGTGCCTTGAGCAGTATAACAATCTGAGATTTCATCAGCAATCTCTATTTATTTCCCCAAAATACAAAAGGAATTTTAAAAAATTGCAACATCCAAAGTTATATAAGGATTTTGATCTAAGAGAAGGAAGGGGGACCACCCTGCTTCTATTAGAATCGTAGAAATTCACCAAGCATGGTAAAATGAAATGACATCTTAAGTTGGAATATAAAGGATGTTTTTCTTTTGCAAATACGTCCAGCAGGGGTAGTGGGGGGGGGGTCAGTAACACTTTGTTGCCCTGCCATTTTCTTACTAGGAATGCCTCCTCCCCCCCCCCAGCTGATCATACCCCTGTTGCTCCATGTTGAAAAAGCAGCCAAGAAGCCCCACTGGCTGAATTTGGAAAAGGGAAAAAGATGTATCTGGAAATGAACACAAAAGAAGATATAACGTGTAGTTTGACCCTCAGAGACAAAATCAGTGTCTTTTTTAAAAATAAAAAAAGCAAAAGGAGTGGAGCATTTTTCATGCTTAAATGTAATCAGTCAACAAAAATCTCTAAAAATACTAAAATAATCTTCAGGAATAATCAGAAGTTTAAAGTTCAGCATGTTCATACTTTGATTCTTTTCTATGGTGAAGGAAGCTGCTAATTTCTGCTAAAGTCTAGTGTTGTAGAGAAGAATGTAGAAGGTAGTTTTGCTCCCTCTAAGCTGTGGAGTCTTGTGAGCAAAAATTCTACTTTGTGAGCTACTGGCATTAAAGTTGTGAGCAAGCAGTTTGGCTACTACATAAATCAGTTCGTTCTGGAGCCATCCTTCCTGAGCTAAGACAAAAATCTGTGAGTTGGAGGCTAAAAAACTGAGCTAGCTCACACGAGCTAAGCTTAGAGGGAACACTGGTTCCCACATGTTATTGCATTGATAGAAACTTCAATATGATTTTGAAAAAAAGCCATCCGTGGAATACTTGGCTATTGTAGTTAGCAATATAATATGCAAAATTCCAAGTACTGTGTGTAAGAAAGTTGACCCCACGCAGGGTTAATACTATAGTTAAGGCTATTATTTGCCATTTAAGCAGCAACCCAAAGGGACTGAATTCCATGCAGGGGAAACAGGCAACTGTATGACAGAGGCAGCAAATGCACTTTTGCTCTGGCAGGTGAGAGCAGTGAGAATGCTGCGAGTCTGCGACAAAAGTCAAGGTGTAAATCTGAATGTGGAAACTGATTCTAAAGCATCCCTTTCCTGAATTGTCACCCAATTGGCAGCGCTGTCATTTGGCTTCTTGAAGGATCCTAAGTAACATGTAACACACTATTCATTTATTAGCATATTCTGTTGTTCCTTCATACCCTGACCTGGCCAGTCTAACACAGCCCAATCTTGTCAGATCTCGGAAGCGAAGCAGAGCTGGTTCTGGTTAGTACTTGGATGGGACACTACGATGGAATACCAGGGTCAGCTGTGCAGTGGCAGGCAATGGCCAACCAACTCTGAAGGTCTCTTGCCTTGAAAACTCTACAGCAGGGATGTCACACATGCGGCCCAGGGCCAGATTAGCGCGCGCCCCCCCCAGGCCTTCTATCAGGCCTGCAGTGAAACTGGCTGTCTTTTCCTTCTTCTTCCAGTTCTGCTGCTGTTGCTGCTGCATCGTAGGTTTGCAGCTTACACACCTGAACGGCATACTCAAGATTGCAACAGCACAGACATTTTGATGCAGTAATTCAGAGCAAGAGGTGTCAGACACTGTTAAATAAACAAAATATTGCAAGAGTGCCAATGTTTTAAGCATGTTTTTATTTTAAGTTAAAAAAAACCTCTGTGTTTGTGTCCTTTATAAAGTTTATATCTCCGCTACCTGGCATTACACTTTATGACACACCTGGCCCGGCCCAACAAGGTCTCATTTATGTCAGATCCGGCCCTCAAAACAAATGAGTTCGACACCCCTGTTCTACAGGATTGCTGTAAGTCAGCTGTGTCTTGATGGCACTTTCTACCACCACTGCCACCACCATTGTTCCTGCCAGCCTCTAAAATATACCCATTTTCAGGAGTGAGTCCATCAATCTGCAGTACCATTGCGTCATTGTGCCACTGGCAGGGTGAGCCCATACCATGGGTGGCGTTCTAGGGGAGCGGTAAGGTTTTAGGGCATTGGGTCCCTGAAAACTAGTCTTATGCACGAGGCAAATGGAAAGGCTGAATGTTTACCCGTTTTACTTTTGCCTCTGCTGTCCAGCTCAGTCCTCCACGTCTGCACACAAGGGACTATTAGGAACTAGCTAATCATCTGGGCAGCCCTGAGGCTGCAGCTGCCATGAACCAATGTATGCACTTTGTAGGAATTATGATTTTGTGCCAGTTCATGTGGCAGAGCTTTGATGTACTTATTGATACATTCAACCCTCAGGCACACCAGGCAAAAGAAGTGCCCACACTCTTGTTTCGAGAGCATAATAGAAATATTCAGAAGGAGATGTAATTATTTCAATTACTTCTCTGTGGTTTTGAGACGCACTCGAGTCTCAAATTAGAAAATAATATTCACATGTTTCTTCTAATTGGTAACAGATTAGAAGCATTTTATCTTTTTAAATGGTTTCCAAATGGTGCCCTGAAGAGGCTATGCAGTAGGGAACAGAACAAAAAAAGAAGGAAAGAAAGGGGTCATGGATTTCACCAGTGGAAATTTTTTTACCTGTTTCAGAACACTATTTAAATTCATATGAAGGCTTGGGCGGAAATACTTCCTAAGCGTCAGCGTATCTTTTCCTCTGGTACGCATCAGCTAGGAATATAGTTTCTGTTTCATATAAATTGACTTTAAAGCCTGTTTTAAATCATTGTTCATTTTGAGTTTATAGGCAATTAAACCATAAAATCCTAATTTCTTCCTCCATCTCCTCAAACATATTGTTTGCAGCAATCTCAGACCATTCCGCTAAGTACACTACCACAGAAGCAAGCCCCGTGAAAATTGTCATGACTAAATAAATTTATTTAGCACCGAGTCTTAGAATCCTCTTCTTGTTGACAGTGCTGGGCATCTGTCCTCAGACAATTAGCGGCTTCCAACGTCAGACATCAACATTATAACACAATTATCACTCTGTTTTAAAAAATACCCTAACTTTTTAGTGCCTCAACACCACAACTTTTAATTTCTTCCTAGCAGCACAGTATGCCAAACTAAGAACTATGCCGCACAGTCGTTCCTATTTGCTTCCCGTTATAAATGCTGCTCATACCTCATCGGGCAAATATCAGACAGAAGCTTGGACCCTTGAGGTTGCATTCCGGTTCCGCCCAATTACTCTCTTGCAACCTGTTGGATGGCAACAGAAGTTCTAGTTCGCGGCTTCCCTGGGGGGGGGGGGGAGAATAAAAAATAAAAAGGTATAATTCGCGCAAGGTTTATTAGCTCCTGAGTGGAACTTGGATTTTCAGCCTCATTGTTTAAAAGGCATTTGTGCGCTTGTAAGTTGGAACGCTTATCCGTTTTATGGTCGATGATGAGCAGAGGAAAAGCTCCATTTCTTTCCTTTCATATGTTTATGATGCGATATGTTCCAAAGCAGATCACATCAGCGACTGTTATGGTATTCTTAATGCGGTGTGAGAGCCACATCCCCAGGAAGAAGCACTGTAAAGCGCATTGCTGATGGACATCCCTGTTACATGCCACATTACACTGAGCCTGACTGGCAAATCCCAGATCCCCCCCCCCCGACTCAAACCCCCAAAAGATGCCTGCCGTTGAAATCCCCCTCAAAATCACCTGGCAGACAGGGAGGCCTGGACGT
>NW_015175993.1:603246-626940 GCF_001447785.1 Gekko japonicus
GTACCATTCCCCCCCCCCGCCCTTATTCTGTAGCTTAGCCGAAATGTATATAATTGTTCAGGCTCATTTAGCCTCGAACTCATTCGCAGAGTGCCTGTAAAGTCAAAAACTTCAATCAGCATAGTATTTGTCATGGAAGTACATCCTGGGGATTGTTAACTTTCAGTCCTTAGGAGCATTCTCAACCCAAGGCACTCTTCAGCACTCATTTTTTTCAGTTTTTCCCTTGGCATAAAATAGGGTTGCCAGAGCCCCCCAGTGACCAATGGGGCATGGGGGGTAATTAATTAATTATCGTATGGCAGTGAGTATAGTATAGCCAGGAGAGGAGGAGGAGGAGAAATTAGATTTATACCCCGCCCTTCAGTACCCAAAGGAGTCTCAGAGCGGCTTACAATCCCTTTCCCTTCCCCTTCCCATAACAAACACCCTGTGAGGTAGGTGGGGCTGAGAGAGCTCTTTCGAGAACTGCTCATGAGAGAACAGCTCTGAAAGAACTTGTGACTGACCCAAGGTCACACCAGCAGCTGCATTGTCTGGCAGCCTGCAACTCTAGCTGTTTTTGCAGCAAGCTAGGTTTATTTTTCAGGCTGAGATAACCGTGACTGGCCCAAGGTCACCCAGCTGGCTTCAAGTGGAGGAGTGGGGAATTGAATCTGACTCTCCAGATTAGAGTCTGCTGTTCTTAACCACTACACCAAACTGACTGTCATTGGGGGGGGGGAGTAGGGTTGCCAGCTCCAGGTTGGGAAACGATCCAGGTTGGGAAACTCATGGAGATTTGAGGGTGGAGCCTGGGGAGGACAGGGACCTCAGCAGGATATAATGCCAAAGTGTCCACCCTCCAAAGCATCAATTTTCTCCAGGGGAGCTGATCTCTGTCGTCTGGAGATCAGTTGTAATTCCAGGGGATTTATCTGGAGGCTTCCGTCCCTAGTATAAAAACAATGTGCAAACCACTTGACCAGCATAGTGTTCACCAGTAATGTCCACACTGTCTCGATTGGCTGCCTGGCCGGACCGTGCGTTGATCCTGGACCATTTCCCAGTGGAGGGTCACTGGTGCTCAGTGAGCCTCGGCCCATTCATATCAGCTGAAGAGCCCCTGTGGCACTTTGAGCCATGTGGAGGGGGGTGGTGGCCACCAGTGTTCCCTCTAAGCTGAGTTAGTGTGAGCTAGCTCACAGTTTTTTAGCCTCCAGCTCACACATTTTTGTCTTAGCGCAGGAAGGATGGCTCCAGAGCAAACTGATTTATGCGGTAGCCAAATCACTCGCTCACAACTGTAATGCCAGTCGCTCACAAAGTAGAATTTTTGCTCACGAGACTCCACAGCTTAGAAGAAGCATTGGTGGGCACTTGGCTCAGTTTCCTGTGCGGCAGCAGAGCTTAAGTGGGAGGTGGGGCTGGCAGCTCACACATCAGGCCGGAGGCTCAACCAATAGGTTTGCCGGCTCCTGGTTGGGAAGTTTCTGGAGATTTGTGGGTGGAGCTTGGGGAGGGCAGGATTTGCAGACAGGAGATACCTTGGCGAAGTGGAATACCAGAGAGTCAACCCTCCAAAGTACCCATTTTCTCCACGGCAGCTGATCACTGTATTCTGGAGATCAGTTTATCATTCCAGGAGATCGCAGGCCCCACCCAGAGCAAGCGCACAAGGTACCACATTTGTATGCAGAACTCAAAAGTACAAAATAAGTCCAGTGATTGCAGTAAATGGTGCTCGTTTAAAACCTGGTTACTAAAATTAAGGCTGCAGTCCTACGAACACTGTACTGGGAGTAAGCCCCAATTGAATAAAATTGGGTTTACTCCTGGAGACCTGTTTAAGATTGCTCCCTAAAACTGTTATGTATATAAAAGGGCTGTCAAGTTCCAACGGGCATATGGTGACCCCAGCAAGGGCTTCTCAAGGCAAGTGATACGCAGGGGTGGTTTGCCATTGCTTTCCTCTATGGAGCCCTCATTGCTGGTCTTCCATCCAAGTACCGACCTTGCTTAGCTGACAAGATCAGGCTATCTACCATTCTGCCTTCCCGCCCCCTAAATCTATCGCTCAATCCTAATTCAGGCGTTATTTATTCAGTTATTATCATTGCTGCAATAAATCTGTTGGGGTTTTTTTCTGGTGCCACAAAAGTCTTCTGTTTGTTTGTTTTTTAATGAGGAAGGACAACAACTATAACACCCCTTCAAATGCATTCTATCCCTTGTAATGAACTGATCAGTACAGTCGTAGAATCATAGAAGGTTAGAGTTGGATGGGACCTTGCAAGTCATCTGGTCCAACCCCCTGCTCTCTGCAGCCCTACAACATACCCAAAAGATGGTCGTTATACATTAAATTGTATATATTAAATTTTAAAAGCACATATGCAAGGGAAACAGAAGACAACAAAAGGCCTGATCAAGACCGGGCACAATACCTTACAGTTCTGTGCCCCTGGATCTGCCAAGCTCCACTCCACAACTTCATCACAAGCATCTGTGGAACCAGGCTGGTCCCCTCCCCCCGGGTTCTTTTAGCTTCCCAGGCCACCCCAACTGGCTAAATGCAAATGTTAACTTGTCATGCATTATAATGTATGTAGAAGGGAAGGCAACATGGTGTAGCCCAATCACGTCAGATCTCAGAAGCTAAGCAGGGTCAGTACTTGGATGGGAGACCACCAGGAAAGACTCTGCAGAGGAAGGCAATGGCCGACCACCTCTGCTCCTCACTTACCTTGGAAGCCCCTTGCTGGGGTCGGCATAAGTTGGCTGTGACTTGACAGCACTTCACACACACAAGTATGTACAGGGGGTGTGATCCAGTGAAAATTAAGCACTTCTGAATTCGACCTTTGGAATACATGGGATTCATAAGCATTTAACTTTGGGTTCGGTCATGCCCATACAGTTTTCCTACATGGAACTATGTCTGCCTAGGAAAATAATCTAATGTGAACCAACCACATATTATTTTGAATCATCCTGCAGCTTCAGCCCTTTTCCCAGACCTGTTTTTCAGATGTTTTCTGTGTTCCTGTTGCCCTTGGTTGATGGAACACAGAATCAAGAACAAAGCTAACAGTGAAACGTTGAACAAACGTATGCCTTTCTAAGTACATGGGAGTTAAAACATGGAAGGGTATAGCTCTGTTTTGGCAGAATTCTTAGGTTTTTTCTTCAGTCACCGTCTTAGACTTGCTTCTCTAGCCATTTTTCCTAATTGGATTAGATTAGTTATACATCTGTCATATCTGTAACACAGACTATTTTCAAATAAAATCTGGTTTTGCATCGAAACTTCTCATTCAAGTTCTGTGTAAGTTTAGCATGTTATTATTATTAGCAGTAGGGGGATTAGTATTGATTTTTAAAACATGGCAGTCAATGAATGCCAGTGAAGTCAGATGAAAATCAAAAGCAATGCATTTGTGTGCCCCATGACTTCTAGGCATAGTTAATTAAATAAACCAACCTATTAAGCATATTACTTCCAGCTATTTCAAAATGTCCATTTCATTTATTATTTGTTTGTTTAAAATATTATTGTCTGCATTAGGGCTTAGATCCCATGGAGTATTTCTGCAGGAATCCCCCAGAATAAGATGGGTGGGGGCACATTTCAAGCTGCCGCAGGAGCGGAGAAGCAAAAAAGTTGTGTTCTGTGAGCACATATCCCTCTCCCGGCACATATCCCCCTGTGGGATCTAAGCCTTTGTTTTCAAAGTACCCTCTAAGCAGCAAGCGATAAAACACGAGGTATCCAAAATTATGAGAGCAGAGTTGCACCCTTCTAAGATCACCGATGTAAGTGGAGGGTGTAACAGGGTGGATGAGCACTGCTGGTCTGAAGCTCGAGGAATGGGGAGTCAGCCTCTCCTGGAAGGGGGGTGGTGTTTGCGCTTCTACTAAAGGAGGAGGCTCGTAGTTTTCCGTTGATGCTGGATCCTGGCCTGTGTTCGAGGGCTGTGATGGATGGCATCTATGCACAACTTTTATGCCCGGTTAGAGTGCGCAAAGAGCAGATTAGCAGGCAATCGGTGCCAGTGGAACTTTGGAGGAACTAGGTGGGAGGGGGGAGTTGACAGTTAAAATCCTTGGGTTCCCATGTATAATTTGTTTTTGAACTGTGTTTTTATTGTATTTTATTGCACTTTTGTGCCCTATGGTTGTAAGCCGCCCTGAGCCCGCACGCGGGGAGGGCGGGGTATAAATGGAATTAAATAAATAAAATAAATAAACATTAAACTACATTTTTCAGTCAGATAAGGAATAACTGCCAGAGATGCTGGTTTAGAACATCTGAGGTCAGTCAGAGTCTGGATTCTGAGGAGGCTGGCTAATGAAGTGTGGCGGCTGGGAGAGGGCTCACCCTTAAAATATAGTATTTCTATCTTTCTATCTATCTTTCTATCTTTCTTTCTATCTATCTGTCTATCTGTCTATCTATCTATTTAAATAGAGGGTCCAGCTAGGTTTTTAGGAGTCCTGACTAGAACTTTGGGGATGTGTTTCTCCTGAAGAAGGAACCAGAAGTAACCATTTAAGGGTTACGATAGAAGTCCTTAAACTTGCTGATAGTTTCTCTCTGCCTGTAAACTCATAAATGTTATCATTTGTCTTTCGGCAAAATAATCTCTAAACCCCTTCCAAGGGAGTAAGTAAACTTTGTTTTATAAAATGTGCCAACCTCTCGACTTGTATCTGGTTATAGGCCAGACAAGGCATCTCCCAAAAATATAACCAAAATAATGTAGGATGCGGTAAAAACACATTTGATAGCCTGTAGGCCCATTAGATAAATTTCCAAAGAAGTGACAGCTAGGTTTTTAGGAGTCCTGACTAGAACTTTGGGGATGTGTTTCTCCTGAAGAAGGAACCAGAAGTAACCATTTAA
Source organism: Gekko japonicus (assembly GCF_001447785.1). Classification (NCBI taxonomy): domain Eukaryota; kingdom Metazoa; phylum Chordata; class Lepidosauria; order Squamata; family Gekkonidae; genus Gekko; species Gekko japonicus. Next base: position 608,132 of record NW_015175993.1, read on the forward strand.
GGGTTACGATAGAAGTCCTTAAACTTGCTGATAGTTTCTCTCTGCCTGTAAACTCATAAATGTTATCATTTGTCTTTCGGCAAAATAATCTCTAAACCCCTTCCAAGGGAGTAAGTAAACTTTGTTTTATAAAATGTGCCAACCTCTCGACTTGTGTCTGGTTATAGGGCAGACAAGGCATCTCCCAAAAATATCTCTTCTCTCCTTATATATAATTGAATACAAAATAATGCAGTAAAAACCCTTAACTCTAATACACATTTGATAGCCTGTAGAACCATTAGATAAATTTCCAAAGAAGTGACAGCAAAGCTATCGTCAAGGGTGGGATACAGGGATTATATCACTCTGGTGCTAAAAAGCTGTACTGGCTGCCTGTTCTTTCCCTGAGCACAACTCAGAGTGCTGGTTATGACCTGCAGAGCCCTAAATGGCTTGGGGCCAGGGTACTTGAAGGACTGCTTACTCCCATGTTGTCTAGCCTTCCGATTAAGAGATTCCTCACAAGTTCTGCTCTCTGTGTCCTCGCTTTCAGAGGTGGGTGGTGACCAGAGACAGGGCTTTTTCAGTAGTGGCACCTCACTGTCCCCTGACCTGAATAGCTAGGGTTGCCAGGTCCTTACCTGGCACCAGCGGGGGGTGAGAGGGAGCTGTCTGGGAGTGGGGGGGTGGGGCAACATCACAATGTGTGATATCGCCAATGTGATGGCGTGATGCGGACGTTTGCCCAAAATACCAGAGTGTCGCCGTGACATCATCACATCAGCGACATCCGATGGGCTCACGGCTGTTGGGGATGGGGCTGTTGGCCGGCGGCAGGCAGGAGCCCACAAAATCAAGGGATTCCCCCCTGCCCCCACCTGGGGCTGGCAACCCTATGGATAGCCCAGGATAGCCCGATCTCCTCAGGTCTCAGAAGCTAGTATTTGGATGGGAGACCACCAAGGAATACCAGTGTCATGACACAGAGGCAGGCAATGGCAAACTGCCTCTGAACGTCTCTGCCTTGAAAACTTTACAGGGTTGCCATAAGTCAGCTGTGGCTTGATGGCACTTTCTACCTCCAACACACCTCACTTATTGAATGCCCTCCCCCTTGAGTCTCACAGAATTACTCTCTTTTAGGTGAGATCCATTGTAGTGTGGTGATTGAAGTGTTGGACTGGAATCAGGAAGACCTGGGTTTGAATCCCCACTCTGCAACGAAGGGCAGGAGAGCAAACAATTTGCAGGTCTTGTTTCTTCAAAGATCTTGTCCTCACACAGCACAACCTGATCATTATCCATTAAATAGGACAGGCGGTAGTTCTGGTGTCATAGATTTTCACGGTATCTAATGAAATGTCCAAGTTGAAGTCAATACAAACAGTTTTATTAACAAAGAACCTGGAACTAGCCAAAAGGACTTCTACCATAAGGTTTTTGCCAAATACCAGTGCGTCCTCACATCGCCAGGGATATGATGATGTCACTTCTGGTGTGTGCTGGAAGTGACATCACCATGTGGCCGGTGATGCTGGCGTAGGCCTCTCTTTGCTCCTGGTGTCCCCTATCCACCACCCTTCTGGTTGCCAGGAGGTACCCGACAACCCGATGACCACGGAGCTGAATGGGCCTCAACAAGCAGGAGGAAATTGCCCTTTTTCCTATTCCAAAAGCTAACAGACTTCTAGATAGGCAAAGGTGAGGTGAACAAAGCAAAACATCATTCGTTTCCATGGCTTTTTTTTTACAAAATAAGCACACTCATCCCCAGAGGCACAGTCTTACAGGTATGTACACTTACATTACTCGCGCCAGGCATTTAGGCAACATCCTATCTATTGACATTATATACAACTTCTCTTCACCTGTCGTTAAAGTGTAACTTGAAAGCAGTAATAAACTTAATAGGTTGGTTTGTTTTTAATTAGTAATTGTTTTCCACTCTAAAGTCTCATAAAATACTCTGTGGGTTTGAAAACACAGATGGCCTTGGCCAGGAGGCAGAAGAAATGCACTTCTTAGCTTGCCCTTCACAGCTTGCATAAATTCTCATACTTTGTCTACATCCATGATTTACAGTGGCCGGTTTCCTACAAGCTTTCAATAATTGGGGAATGAGCATCCATTGGTCTTTGTTTGCCGTCCGCATCCTTCTTGTTTGCTAGGGGGGTTGGATCCCTAGAGGGCCTGTATTCCTCTTCCCCTTAGCAACGCTGACTCAGAGAGAAGGCATGCATGCAATGGGAGCAGTCAACTGCTAAGCACTGACTTTGCCAAAGGGGGGGGGGCTTCTCCTGCCGAGAGAGAGGAAGCCCCCTCTGTTTACTCAGCATATTGTTCCCGGCTCCTCTTCCATGCCTCCCTTCCAGTTCCTGCTTTGCTTGAGGCAGGAAGACGGTTTGGGAAATTCCTTGCTGCTAGCTGCCCCTTTCTCTCTCTTCCTCTCCCCCCACCTCTGCCACCTCCTCCCCCAGTTCAGTCTATTTGCAACAACACTCAATTTCTCACCTTTGCTCTCCTGGCTGCAACACACACACACACACACACACACACCGTGCAACCAGATCTGCTCTCCTTGTTTTTAGTCCTCCCAGCAATCTATTTATTAAATAAGAAATATACCACTCTGCATCCTCGATAAAGAGAATGTGCAGCTCTATATGACAGTGCAATTCTGGATTATGTGGTGTTCTGTTGAGATGTGTCAATATATTGCCAATTTAAATGTAGGATTCAACAGGAGGTGGGTTTAAAGCGTTTTGCTTTTTTATTGTTATTACAGCAAGCTGAAGAATATGAAGAATTCTTTTGCTTTGCTATCCAGTTTCTGTGTTAGGGTGTTGCTTATTCTAAATTATTTCATTGTGCGTGTCTGGTAATGTGTGTGTATGACTTGTGTGGGAAAGAGATTATTAATTACAGTGCTTTAGCCAAGCTGATAATGCAGCTGCTTGGCAAATCTAAATGGATATATGGCTATGAAGTTGTTGTTTTTCTTAAACAGTTTTAAACAATTCTCATCTCACGAGAGTCTCATCATATTTTTAAATGCATACCTCAGGGTGGAACTCTCCACCTTAATATGCCCTCCCTATACTTCTCTGCCCCAACGGAAATTCTGGTTTTGATCATTCCTAGTGAAGAAAAAACATCAAATCAGTAAAAAATGCCCTAAAAATGTAAAGCATGAACCTAGCAAGCATGATTTGGCCTGCCTTGTGTTGTAATTGCTGTTTTTATGTTTTTGCCTGTGTGTTTTAGTTTTAATTGTTTATTTGTTTTCTTCCGTTCATATCCCGCCCACCCCGCAAAGCAGGCTCAGAGCGGGTTCCAACCTATGATAATCTGCTGAGTGCAGATTTACAACAATAAAAACAAAATAACAAAATACATATGATAAATACAATAAAATAACTACAACAATAAATCCTTTAAAATAAATTATATCTCAACAGACACATGATTGCAACTCATTTTGGGGGGGGAGACTAGATTGAGTTGGATATTCGCTGCCTCAACTGAAGGCCTGGTGGAACTGTAAAAGCTCTCGCTCTTTTGCTTTAATTGTTAAATAACATGGGGTTTTGTGGCTTTAATGGTTTTTAAGATGAGATTTTGTTATGTGTTTTTAATCTTTTAGCTGCCTTAGTGGCCCTGATGAGGGTAGAAAGGCAGGCAATAAGTCTAATACATATGCACAAACAAGAAAATCTATATACTAATAGCCAAGGGTCCCCAGTGCGTGCGGATACTTATTTCCACAAATTGGGGGCACATGGAGGCTCAACAGAAATTCCTGCACACTTGAGGCATTACTTAGGTGTGCAGAAAATCTGACATGTTTAAAAAAATTGAAAACTGAAACTGCGTTCTCGTACATGCATGGAGAATGGACTTGCCGTTTGGAACTGTGGCAGAGCTTGCTGCTGGCAGCTGCGAGGGAGCCGGGGGAGCCTTGGAGGTTGGGCAGCTGGGATCTGAGCAGAGCTCACCGCTGTTGCTGGGTGGGACGGAGAAGCCATGGCGAGCGGCTGGGAGCCACCCGGGCAGGGCTCACCGCTGGGGAGAGGAGGAGCCTCAGCGGGTGGGCAGGTGGGACCCGGGCAGGGCTTGCCACCACTGCTGCTGGGCTCACCTGCCGCTGCCTCCTCCTCTTCCTCCTCAGTGAGGACCTCCTCCTGCTTTGCAGGCTGGGGGCCATGGGGCATACTCCCCCCCATGAGTATCGCAGGTCCCTCTTTTTGTAATACATAATACACACATGCGCATATACACACTTCTTAGGGAACAGTGTCTGCAGTTACTCAGTTGCATATATATTCAAACCTAAGTTTGCCTTGGGATGAGGTTTGAAGTGTGGCCGTGTGTATGTTTATGTACTATGTGTGAAAAACTAAAAACCTCCTAAAGATTCAAGTATGAAAATTTTATGGATGGTAGAATGAAGACTGGAAATTGCAGTATGGCCGCGGCATTCTTTAAGCGAATTCTTTAAGTTTCAAAGGTGCTATGGTATTTTTATTTATTTTATTTACGTCATTTATAGTCCGCCTTTCTCACAGGGACTCAAGGCGGATTATATAGTGAGACATTCAGTAACCAGTGCATTAGGATTTTAGAAGTCTGGAACCACCAGAAAGAACAGCAGCATTGCATAAATATCAACACGACACATTAAGCGGTACAGAAATTACATAAGTAGGATGTTACTTACAATAGCTATACACAGCAGTGTAGGCCACGGTCCCTAATGGTTTATCCAAACAAGGTCGTAAAACCATTTTGTACCAGTGCAACCCTTTAACCTACACAGTTGCAGACAGATGGGGCTGGGTTTGTTTGTTTGTTTTCAGCCCCCTAGGGGGAGGTTTTTATTGGGGGGGGGTTTCAGACTACATAACTACAACAGAAAATATAGGAAAGGGAAGTACATCTAGGGAATAAAGAAAAAAGACCCACAACTAACTAAAAACCCAAGAGTAGGAGATCATACATCAGCTTAACACCATGCTATTTTCAGAAGGCTACTAATAATACAATGAACTTAGTCGGTTACGCTTGTCCCTGTCAGCAGAACTCGTACCATGCGGTCACTCCACAGCAGAACCCCTCCCACACGCTGGTGTGCAGTTTACATCCCCGGGACATCCGGGAGATGTGTCTGCCTGCGTGTCGCCATAAACCGGAAGCCAGATGGGGCTGGGTTTTTCATCAGAGAATATTCCACAAAGGACAGTGTTGGAATGGTATCAAAACACGAAAAAGGAAGAGCAAGAACATAAGAGAAGCCAATGTTGGATCAGGCCAGTGGCCTATCCAGTCCTACACTCTGTCACACCATGGCCAAAAATACCAGGTGCCATCAGGAGGTCCACCAGTGGGGCCAGGACACTAGAAGCCCTCCCAATGTTGCCCCCCCCAACCACCAAGAATACAGAGCATCTCTTGCCCCAGACTGAGAGTTCCTATCTATACCTTGTGGCTAATAGCCACTGATGGACCTCTGTTCCATATGTTTATCCAGTTCCCTCTTGACGCCGTCCAGGTTGAGATGAAAAGGAGTCCACATGAGAGTTGTAGCCCAAGTGGTTTCTGAGATGTTGATAGATTCCCCTGCAGTTTCCCATGTCAAGTTCCACATTATTTCCAAGGGTCCCCTGACCTTCAGGGACCACTTCCAGGGGACGAGGGGCAGCATTTGGAAAGGAGAGACCAGGAAACACCCATTCCATGAACAGAACTCCACACAGAATTTCTTGGATGGAACACTCCTGGTGAGCGGACACAGCAGGCAGGTTCCCAAGGAGATGCCATGGGAAGAAAAACTGACTTCTAGGGTTCGATCCCGCTACTGCTTCCTTGTGTGAGTCGAAAGGCCCCTCCACTCACACGATTTCCGCCAATTTCCCTTTTCTTTATGACCCATCCTACACCGTGCCCAAGGTCCCCCCACCCTCAGGAATGGTTTTGCAGAAAGAAAAGTTGATGAAGGTCTGTGGCACTTACAGAGCTCAGCTTGCAGCCCTTCGGATCAAAGCCCCTAGTCTTTTTTTTTTTAATGTAATGCTACATTGAAAATATGTTTGAGTTTTCGAAGACATGGACTCTTGACTGAATATTTATGCTCCACCATGCTGTGTCGGCAAAGCACAGTCAAGTTTGTGAAGCGAAATAATTGGCAGAGGCACATTTGCCGGATGTCTCCTGACCATTTTTCTCTTCCCTCCACACTTCTTCCTCACCAGCATTTACTGGTTTATTATTTGTTTTTGGATGACAACGATATGGTGCAAAAGGCAGGGTCATTTAAGTAATTGGATGCTCTCTTCAAGGAGCTAAATAAACGGAGGGGTTTTGTGCTTTTTTTGTGTGTGTGCGTCACCCATATGCAGAATTTGAAACGGGCCATGGTTTCCGTTATTTGCATTAAAAGATGCTTAGAGATCATTGATGGTAGAGATGCACATCGAAGCCAGGAAATTGATGGTGCTCTTTCGTCAGGCTTTAATGCATCATCACTCCTCTGGCATAGAGGAGGCGGCGGTGTGATAATTTGCATCCAGTTATATCAGGCCTTTGTTATGAGCGAGGCTTTCAATGTCTGACAGTAACCGGTTGAAAGGGGGGAAAGGGGATTTGGGTTTCGCAGAGTATTGTCCCATCTAATTAACTGTGTTTCTAACTTGTTAGCAATCGCGGTCACTGTTTGGAACCCGTGGTGACTTGGGTCTCTGCTGTTCTTGTGAAGGTCTATTTGGAATTGAGTTCCCGGAAGCAAAGTCTGCAGCAATTGATACGTCCTTGGAGACGCAACATGGTTTTTTTTCTGGGTTGGTATCAGCTTGTGGTCATGTTTGCCCGTTGGGATGTATTGGCCATGGAGATGCTTTGTCATCCTAGGGAAATGCGGTAGGAAAATTTTTATCGCAGTAAATGAGCCTGCTAATCCTGTTCTTCATTCTTTTTTCTCTCTCTCTCTTTTTGTGTTCTGAGACCACGGTAACGGTGATTTTCATAAGAGGCAACAAGGAAAGCAAAGTTCTCCCCCTAAAAGAAAGGGGGAGAATATTCAGAAGCTGGGTTTAAGTTGCCCATTCCATCCCTTTCTAGAGACGGGTCTTTTTTGCTGTTGGGTTGCTCTTCCTCTCATTTCCCTCCATTCGTAGCCACCTGATTTATCTAAAGGTAAATCCGCACTGGCCCAAATGAAGTGCGGTGCTGCCTCCTTTCTGCTTATTGCAGACTGCGCCAATAATTCATTTTTTAGCTCATTAACTAAGAGGGTATGTGAGCAACGGGTCCTCAAGGGGATTGGAACGAGGCGAAGTGATCTAGTGCCGACAACTCTGCTCTTGGGCTGGCCTTCCATGGGGGGGGGGAAGAAATCTGAAACGAGATCAGCTGTGGATCCCAGAAAGAGGGGTGGTGCACTACCCTTTGTGTGCCTTGAATCCTGGTGACTTCGGATCTGATGCCCTCCAGGAAACGCCTGAAGATTTCGATATAATGCACTGGGCGGCTGTTATTAATTAAAAAAAAAAAATCGGGCAAAGCAAGCTCTCCTATTGACTGTGTGCAGTAAGGAGCTCTTCAGTCGCCACAGCCCAGAAGTACAACCACTCTCATTAAACAACTGAACTCCAGTCTTCATGATCCAACATGAACGAAAAGCCCTTTGAAAAAGAAATTGTCTTGCTAGCTTACCCAAAGGACCAGGGCTTTTCATGTGGTGGTGGTGGTGGTGGTTGCCAGTTCCTGGCCTGGAGGGGCAGATCTCATAGGATCTTGGAAGCTAAGCAGGATCTGTCCTGATCAGTATTCGGATGGGAGACTAACAGGGAAGTCCAGGGATCACCATGCAGAGGAAGGCAATAGCAAACCACCTCAGTGTGCCTCTTGCCTTGAAAACCCTGTTATATGGGGTTGCCGTAAGTCGGCTGCTACTTGATGGCCTTTTCCACCACAACTACTGAACCATACTCAGTACCGACACCGGGGGGAGGGGGGACTCTCCCTCATGGGAAAATTGGTAGAAATCAGTGCAACCTTATATATGAGAACTGGTACGTTGTTGTTGTTGGGGGGGGTTGTATTTTTCATGTGTGTGTGCACCTGGAAGTCATGGTGACCCCTGGTGACTGACCCCTACTGGGGGCCTGGAGGATATTCAGAGAGATGGCTGAATAAGGCCTGCCCCTGTCCTCCCGACTGCTGGTATTTCGAGGAGGTCTCCCATCTTGCCAGAATCGACCCTGTTTAGCTTCCAAGATCTGACGAGATTGGGCTTGCCCAGGCTATCCAGGTCAAGGCAGCACTTGTTTGTTTTGTTTTGTTTGTTTGGGTGGGTGGGTTTTTTTAATACAAAAAAAGCAATGGAAAGGTCAACAAAGGTGAGGGCTGTCATACAGTCTCAGACGGGCTATCCGCTACAGCTTGACCCCCTTTCTCAGAGTGGTTCAACAGTCACACCCTTCTAAGCCTATTGAATGCACCAGACTTAGAAGGATGTAGCTCTGCTTAGAGAGGCCCTGGAAGACTCCTTAGCTGGTCAGCTAGAGGTAGCATCTCCGGCATCTAAACCATGACTGTTACCGACCAGCGTCAGCTTTGCCTTGTCAGTTTCAGCTTGTTCCCTCCCATCTGCAGCCAGCACTTCCTGGCAATGATTCCAGAGAGAGAGAGAGAGAGAGAGAGAGAGAGGCTTTTGGAGGCTTAGTAAAAGAAAGGAAGAACTGATGGCTATCTGGATGAGATCCAGCAGTGGATCTCAGTCCTTGGTTGCACACCAGTATTAAACATGGGGCAGTATTAAACATGGGGCTCTCTACATGGGGCTGCCTTTGTCACAAATCCGGAAGCTGCAGCTGGTGCAGAATGCTGCGGCCAGGCTGTTAATGAGTCTCTCTAGCCGGGACCACATCCAGCCTGTGCTGAAAGCGCTGCACTGGCTGCTGATAGCATACCGGATTCGCTTCAAAGTGCTGGTTCTTACCTTTAAAGCCCTATATGGTCGGGGTCCAACATACCTAAGGGACCGCCTTTCCCCATATGTTCCCCCACGGGCACTACGGTCGGGGACACAAGACCTCCTGGCAATGCCAGGCCCCAAGGAGGCCAGGCTGGCTGCTACCAGGGCCAGAGCTTTCTCGGTGGTGGCTCCTACCTGGTGGAACAAGCTCCCAGAGGAGATCCAGGCCCTGCGGGACCTTGTGCAGGTCCATCGATACGTTCCATCTGTATTGCCTGGCCCTGGGGAAGAAAGAATGGCAGTGTGTCGCATCGAACTAAGAGCATTGAGCAAATGTATCATCTTGTGTCGTCATCTTGTGGAAGAACTGATCGGAACAGCTAGAGCACTTGTTGTGATGTGTTGTGATGTATAGTAGTAATGATTTTATGGTTTTAAACTGTTTTTATGTGTAGGCTTGTGCCTGTTGTGAGCCGCCCTGAGCCCGCATAGCGGGGAGGGTGGGCTATAAATCTAATTTATAAATAAATAAAATAAATAAACAGCATGAGTGAGATCAGGGACTCCCGCAGGGCTCCAGAGTTTAGAGGACAGATAAATTACCAGAATCATAGCAGCCAGACCCAGACATTTTCCTAACTGATGTAACAGGTGGCACTGTTTATAACTGTGCTAAATTTCTTGCTTGACAGCACAACACCTTTGTTAAGGGTCTCTGGGAAGCCGGTGGCAGACTTGGTATGTTTCCTAGATTACTGCTTCTATCTGGTCTTCTGGAATCCACCTTTGCAGCATTCCCCACGACTTCTCCTTTCTCCTGCTACTGAATGACAGGCCAGTTTTGCTCAGAGTACTGCGTTTTTATCTTTGCTGTGTGTGAGCCACCCGCCTGTCCCCCTCCCCAGCCTTTTCTGTACTAACTGGGCCTATAACTGGGGATAAACCAATAGTGTGGGGCAGTAGTGTGCTGCTAAATGTTTAACAACTGGCTCTCCAGGGGGGTTGGAAGTATGCATATATATATATACGTATATACCTTTATTATAAATATTTAGTGATTTAAAGGATGTGTAGCCACAATTTACAAATAATAATAAAATATACAGTACTCTTTATTGTAAATCCCATATAGCCAATTGATTCTCACAGAATGCTTTCGTTGGTTTTTTGCCGAACTCTTGTATCCATAGCCAACCTACGGTCGCAAGTGCTACCACGATTTGACAAATGGAGTTGCATCCCAATCCACTGACTCCTCTCACAGTAAATGTATTGTCTTTAAATCTGATCTACTGTTGAACTATTTCTCACCCTCGTACAAATTATATTCATTAAACTGAAACCTTTCAGTTTATCTATGTTCAGATTGTAGCTTTGTGCCCTGCCATACTACTATGAACTAGCACTACCACTCCATGAAATTGTTTTATCTATGTTCAGATTGTAGATTTGTGCCCTGCCATACTGCTGTGAACTAGCACTACCACTCCATGAAATTGTGCTTTGTAATAACAATAGCTAACTTATGCCACTGCATTTGTCCACGTTCATTTATTCTGCCTTCCCCCATCTCTTGTTTCCTCGCTGTCTGTTTTAGACCGGAAGCTCGTAGGTGGCAGGACCTGTTTTTGCCCATGAAACCGTGAAGGTGCTGTGGACACAGAATAAACAATAATGACTTAACAGTTCCAGAAGTGAAGCGAAGTGAACCTAACGGGGCCCATCCTTGTGTAGGAGGGGACTTCAGTTAACAGTTCTGGTTCTAGAGTGTTGCATGTGAAACACAGGAGCAGAAAAACAGTTCACCTTGCACAGGAGCTGTTTCAGTAGGAATTCAAACCCAGGTCTTCCTGCTCCCAGTCTGACACAGCTGCTTATTTTCCGGCATGTTGTCGTAGAATGTCGTCCTTCGCTACTTCCTTCCCCTCCCTTTTCTTTTCCAGCTGCTTAGCCTCCGGCAGGTAGGAAAAATGCACTGTCTTCACCTGCGATCACACTCACTAAATAATCCACGTTCAGTGCACTTTCCAGCTGGATTTTGCCCGTTCACACAGTAAAATCCAGACTGTGTGATCGCAGTCTGAATCCGAGGTTGCAGGTCCCTAACATTTTGTGCAAGGAAATGTCATTCTTTTGTGTTTGCAGGTTTAGTAACCGACTCCTCTTTCTGCCGTCGCCGTTTGCAAAAAAATATGGAGTCAAATGGATCCTTGTACTGATTGTGGTTACCAACCTCCAGGTGGTGGCTGGAGATCCCCTGGGATTACAACTGATCTCCAGGTGACAGAGATCAGTTCACCTGGGGGAGGGAAATGGCTGCTTTGGCATATACCCCCCCTTCTCAAGCCCCACCCTCCTCAGGTTCCACCCCCCCAAAAAAATCTCCAGGTATTTCCCAGCCTGGAGATGGCAGTCCTAGTGCTGACCCTTGAGGAAAACTCCCCTTGGTTAAACCTTCCATCTTGAAACTTTCTGTATCAGTCTGCTTTCATCTCAGCTTTCCGTTTTCTGTTTGTACATTCTACATCAGTTTCTGTCCCCTTCACATTCAAATAACTCCCTTGTGGATCATGTGTGTGTTCAAATATTGAAGACTGCAGTCCTGAAAAAACTTTCCTGAAAGAAAGCTCCTCTGAATCGACCCAACTAGGATTTTTAGTAGACAGGCTTAGAATCACCATCTTCATGGGATCTATTTAAGATGTTTAAGAAACAATGACTGATACCTTTAATTAGTCCTAATAGAGAAGATACAATATACTTTTTTCCTGCTTGGATAGTGGCAGATTTTAAGACATCCTGGTGAACATCTCCGAATATGTCATTTCTTTTTCTCTAACAGAATGCTGCAGTCGTCCCCAAAGTGTGTCATTCAGTTCTTTGAAAGCAAAGTTTTCCAAACTATCCAAAAAGTTGTGGCAATCTTTTTCATTATATGCATTTAAAAAAAAAAACAACCTTGTTTTGTTGAGTATGCACGTTCTTCCTCATGTACAGTAAGTTTTGCAGAAGAGCATGGTATAGCAAACCATTGTATCCAGAAAGGTTATGCTAAGGTCACCCTCCCGCTCGCCAGGAAGTGATGCAAAACTAATCCAGATTTACTTTGTAAAGGACCTGTTTACATAAGCATTTGAAAACAGATTAAAGTTAACCTGACACTGCATTACTTGGGAATAGGTTAAGCATTGCTGAAAAACCTCAAAAGACCATTTCCTTTTGTGCTTGAAGGAGTAAGCCCTGAGCATTACCACACTTCCTTGCAAGTGTCTCTCTGTTTGAAGACATTGCCACAATTATTGACTGTCCAAGGACGACATCTTCCAAAGCGAACTCACCCCTGTCAGTGCACTGCCTGCAAGTGTACCTTGGGGGGTAGGGTTCTTATGGAAGTTTGTGAAATGTAATCTTAAGCATTACTGTGTACAAGTGTGTGTGTGTGTGTGTGTGTGTGTGTGTAAATTTTAGTCATTTCTTCTCTTGTGAAGTGTTTCATTTATGTTGGTCTCCTGATTACAAGCCTGAGAATTTATTTATTACCCTAATGTCCTTACTTTGGAATTCATGGAGGTATACCTAGTTCTAGTTCTCGTGGCCCTTTCTTACACACCCAAGGATAGGGTTGCCAGGTCTGGGCTGGAAAATACCTGGAGACTATGGGGGAGGATCAGGGAGAAGGCGGGGTTTGGGGAGGGGAGGGGCCTCAGCAGGGTGCAATGCCATAGAGTCCATCTTTCAAAGCAGCCATTTTCTCCAGGGGAGCTGATCTCTATCAGCTGCGGATCAGTTGTAAAAGTGGGAGATCCCCAGGCCCCACCTGGAGGCTGGCAACCCTACCCAGGGAAATGCTGGTTGGTACTTTGGGGTCAGGAAGCAATTTTCTCCAGGCCAATTTGTCCAGGGATCCTGGAGGGTTGTGGGTTGTTGGGTTGTTTTGGGGTTGGTTTTTGTTTTTTGCCCTCTTCTGGGCGTAGAGCAGGGGTCACTGGGTGAGTGAGGGGGGAGGTATTTGTGAATGCCCTGCATTGTGCAGGGGGTTGGACTAGATGACCTTGGAAGTCCCTTCCAACTCTATGATTCTATGAATTTGTTTTTGTTTTATACCACATGCGCTGGATGAGGAACGTATGAGGAATGTAGAGAGTTCAAATAACATAATTTATTAGCTCACAACCCTTCACATAGGATGTTTTCGGCTTCTCAGTGGAATGTGTGAAATGGGGATAGAAATACTGACTTTCATTGAGAAGACCATGACATTATACTAGTTCATCAGTTCCATGAAAGAGAAATGAAATGTCCACTTTAAAAAAAAAAACGAATTACCTTCTTTTGCTATCATATTTTTTCAGTTAAGCTGAATTCACTTCTGAAGGGAGAACAATGTCCTTTTCCCCTCTCTTTTAAATGCAGCGTGAAGTAGATCTTTGTGTTGGGAAATGATCACATTACTGTCTCGTCGTTTATAATAAAATGAAGTATGAAAATTCCTACGTAACTTTCAGAAGTATATGTACACACGTGCCGTCAATTCACACCCGACTCATGGCGACCCCAGCCGGGGGCTTTTAAGGCATATGAGAAGCAGAGGAGGTTTGCCATTGCCTTCAGAATCTTCCTTGGTGATCCCCCATCCAAGTTCCTGCTTAGCTTCCAAGATTGGGTTATACCATACCATTCCACATGCCCTTTCGGAAGTCTACCTGTCACATTTTTATCCCGCTATACCTCCACCAAGTTCAAGGCAGCATGTGTAGCTCTCCCTTCCTTCTTTGTCTCCTGAAAACAACCCTGTGAGGTAGGTTAGGCTGAGACAGAGTGACTGGCCCAAAGTCACCCAGTGAACTTCGTGGCTGAGTGAGGTTTTCTATACGAATCACTATACTACACCGGCTCTCTCAAAAGAATCAGAAGACTCTATGACCAGTCAAGAGAGTGCGTTTCTTTCAGCAGCTCTATCAGTGCAGCTTCAGGTGTGATTTTCCCCCCTCTACCGGGATATCCACTGGTACAGTAAGATGGGAAATTCTATGCACAGAGCAGACCATCGTGAGGGAGTCTCTTTGTGCCACATGTCATCGGCCACTGCTTCACAACTGTACACCCAGTAAAATCTGGATGCTGTTTACCCCTATTCCAACTGCATTATTGCATAGTGTTTTGTTTTATTTCATAAGTTTATACGTTATGATCCAGTCACATGCGTTCATCTTGCCATGTTACCAGGGAGAACAATTTGTAGGAGCACTTTTGTAAAACGGCAAACATGTTTACTATAGCTGCTGCAGCAGCGTGTATGCAGAGACGGCTGTTTCTGATGAGCTGTGCATGGCCCATGTTCGTGTTCTCATCTCTTTGCATCATAAATCTATGCTGTTGTTGTAACGTCTACTCCACTTGTGCATCAAATGTCGTGGGAAAGCAGTACATTCCCTCTGCTGCAACATTGTTCGCCTCCCGTTTTACCCAGGTTCAGGTAGCATTCTGAGAGTAATGGCCTCCATTAAGCAAAACGTTCCTTTAAAATCGGGGTCCCAAAATCCTCTAGCCCTCCCAGGCCTTCCACCCTAACTGGTGGAATGAGCCCCCAGATGACATCAGGGTCCTGCGGGACCTTGTACAGTTCTGCCGGGCCTGTAAAACGGAGCTCTTCCAGGCTTTCGATTAGGGGCCGCCTCCCAGCACTGTAGCCCTGACCCCAACAACAGCACCAATTTAATAATCAGCAGCTGGGCAGGAACCTGGATTATGATGGTAGTGACTTTCTGGATGTTGAGAGAATGCCGCCATTGTTTATGAACATCTGTGTTTATTAGTATTAATGATTTATATGTTGTGGTTCGATTTTAAGTTTTAACATATCTCGCTATTTTAGTGTGTGTGTGTGTTTGTGTGTGTGTATCCTGAGCCTACCTTGTGTGTGTAAGCCGCCCTGAGCCTGAGCCTGCCTTGGCGGGGAGGGCGGGATATGCATTAAGCAAACAAACAAATAAATATACTAATGTTAAAACTGTCCTCTTCCTGGTCCAGCCCATACGATACATATCAGCCCAATTAGTGTTTTAAAGGACCGGCAGAAGGACCAGCCCTGAGCGATGTCTGTGTTTGCTTCTCTAGGGAAGAAAAAGAGCACTGGATCCGGGCAAAATATGAGCAGAAGCTCTTCCTTGCTCCACTGCCGTGCTTAGAGCTTTCCTTGGGGCAGCACTTGCTACGAGCAACGGCGGAGGAGGACCTGCGGACGGTCATCCTTCTTCTGGCCCACGGGTCACGAGAAGAAGTGAACGAGACCTGCGGAGACGGGGATGGGCGGTCGTCCTTACATTTGGCTTGCAGGAAAGGAAACGTCGTGCTGGTGCAGCTCTTGATTTGGGTAAGTCCCCACTCTGCAGATTGGGTCACGTTGCCTCAGACTGATGGTCACTGTGTTGTAGCCACTCTCTGACGTGCTAGTTTATGGATCTTTTGTTTTAAAAAAGAGGATGATTCTGAAATTTGGCTCTGCCAACTGGCCCATGTTCCCTCTAAGCTGAGTTAGTGTGAGCTGGCTCACAGTTTTTTAGCCTCACGCATTTTTGTCTTAGCTCAGGAAGGAGGGCTCCAGAGCAGACTGATTTATGCAGCAGCCAAATCCCTCGCTCACAGCTTTAATGCCAGTAGCTCACAAAGTAGAATTTTTGCTCCACAGCTTAGAGGGAGCATTGCAACTGGGCCTGCCTCAAACCCCAAACAAACTTTTCACTTACTAACCTGATCCAAAAGAGAGCATTTTAACATACTGCATCTGTGCCTGGTTTGCCAGTTGTACGGCTGTGGATAGGAAAGCACTCCAGAGAGTTATCATCACAGCCCAGAAGATTATTGGCTGCCCTCTCCCGTTCCTGGAGGAATTGTATAGTTCTCGATGTTTGAAAAAAGCAAAGAACATTCTGCAGGATTTGTCACACCCTGAACACTCCCTGTTTGAACTGCTGCCTTCGGGTAGAAGATATAGGACAATTAAAACAAGGACAAACAGATTAAAAAATAGTTTTTATTCGAGAGCTATTATTGCTTTAAATGCTGTATGAAATTGGAATTTGGGTGACATTGGTGGTTTAAGTTGCAATGTGAACCTTAAGGGGAGTTATGGGATGGTTGTGAATGGTTGTGTGAGTGTATATGAGTATGGTTCACCGAAATGATTGCAAAAGGCCTTAGACCTTTGGGGGCATTTGAGATGACAGTGCTGGGGCTCCCCGGACACTTTGAAGAGACCTAGGATGCAGCAAATGGATCTGTAATTGAGCCACTCCAATGTTAAAACTCAGAGTAAGGAGCTTGGGTAATGTTCCCCGGCTTCATCTCAGCTCTGCATAGGACGCTTTTTCCCTCGAGTGTATTCTGTGTATTCCTGGTCACGAATGAGGGGCACGGCTAGCTACGTTGTGTGTTCTTTCCCGCAGTACGGTGTCGATGTCATGGCCCGCGATGCCCACGGAAACGGAGCCCTGGCCTACGCCAGGCAGGCCTCGAGCCAAGAGTGCGTGGACATCCTCCTGCAGTACGGCTGTCCGGACGAGCGCTTTGTCCTCATGGCCACTCCGAACTTGTCCCGGAAGAACACTAACAGGAACAACAGCAGCACGGCCAGGATGCCCTCCATCATCTGAAGGATCTGGTGCTCTCGTTTTTTTTGTGGCATCACTAACATCCCCACAGCCCTCCGATTATGCATAACCTTCACAGCTTGAGGTTCTGTGAGTCTATAAAATATGCCTTCTCCTTTCCTCTCCAAGCCCTCACTTTCTCCAGGGGGAAACAAATTGCCAGGGATCTTGTAAAGAGAGACCAGGAGGAGGAAAGAGGATTGCAGGAACCATTTGTTTTAATAAAAAGATCTTGACTGATGAAACTGTAAAAAGGGGGAGGGTAAGACAAAGAGACATCATGGAGTCACTAATTATAGCACATGGCTGAGGCCTGTTGGACGGGGATGTCTGCCGGCGGGGGGCCTCTGGCCAGCATTGCATGAGAGTCACTGGCCAGGAACGGCAGGCGGAAGAGAAGAGAAAGAGAGAGACCAGAAATTGTAACTTTTCATAACTGACAGTTAAGCACATCGGTACATTTCACCTCTACCAAACTGAACCACTTGGATTTCATTCTCTTTTCCGAAGAGCTTGACGGCATAAATCAGGAGCAAGCACAGAGTTTGTCAGGTTTGAAGCTCCTATGATGGTATGTGTCAAATCAGTTGTAGCTAATCTGTCCGGGGAGAATACTGGCTTCATTACACATCTATAGTTGAGTTCTTCCAGCATTACTGCTGTTTAATAGAACATGATTAGTCATCACGGAGAAAAAAGCATATTAGCTGAGGAGGTAGTTACCCGGCACGCTTCAGTGATTGCTTCGATGTGATTGCAATATTCTTAGAAGCCTCAGATTATCCCAGACATGTTCTTTCAAGCCCTTGGAGTCCTCCTTTCTAAATTCACTGTCATAATTTAGTATCTGTTTAATTTTTCAGTCCAAAGAGAGGAAATCAGTTGCTTGAGTATTATTTGACTGTAGCCTTCCTCAATGTAAAAACAAGATGGGGAAAAGAGATAAATAAGAATAGCTATGAGATGCAAAAAAAAAAAAGGAATAATGAATACGGCTGAGGAAAGAAAAAATATATATATCCCGCATACGTTTTTGAAAAGAATTGCGTCAAATGTGTTTTTGCTTTTGTTTTTGTTTTTTTTAGTCATGAGAAATAACATGGTGTCACTTTCGCCAAGGTTTAAAATGTTCCCTTTTTGGTCATTCATGTGGTGCATTGCCTAACTTATACTGATTTTTGTATTGTGTCTTTAGGTTATATGTATGTGAAAATCTATCGGAATTTTTAAAAATGTTCATAAATATGTATTGATTTTTTTTTGTAAGGCAAATACAACTTTTGTTAATTTATAAACTGTAATTGATGTGAAATAATGTGCAGATAGTTAGGATCTAAGGGATCACAGATCATAATGACAGATCATGAAAACATTCCCACCAGAGAAATAGATTTTTATTCCTTCAATGAAGAGCATATCTGACTAAAAAATGTTGGCACATGTTTACAGCGCAAGGAAACATGGTTTGGGAGCATGGGCCATTGTCTTCCAGAAGCACAAACATCTTTTTATTATACGTTTTATGATGCTGCCGTGGATGGCAACTGGGCATTGTACGTAAGAATCAGGGTGTTTGGGGTCGGTTGGCTTGTTTTCTGGTTTCAACCTGAGGTTCCTCCTCTTCGTGGCTCGTTGTGCTCCAAAGTGGATCTTTGTGGAATGAGCTGACTGCTGGAAAGGGCTGTGGGACTTTATTTTGAATGCCAGTTACAGCTTCAATATTTTGGTAGCACAGAACTGCTTCCTTTGTGGGCTGCGTCTCTGATTCTGAATCACAAGGCACGGCCAGGAGGGAAAGGGTGTATGTCGCAAAGGACGGATATTTGCTGAAAACTGAGCTCAAATAGATAACCGATGAAAAAATTATTTTAAGCAAATCAGATGCAAGTGAAACAAGGATTTTTCTATCTGCCTGCCTTTGACAGCCCTACATTTTTTTACTACTTAGGGCTATACATTTCTCATGAAGGAAAAATAAATTGGGGGGGGGGGAGACACAAAGCATGGAATTAAATGTACATTGAGAAGACTGGAGACACAACTCTGAGGTGTTCTCTGGGCGACACAAGAAAGGGGTCTCACTTGGGATACCTGCCAAGACAGAGAGGTCTCAAGGGCAAAACTCCAGTACATTAGATGATTGGGTTTTCCTGGCCTTATCTTTGCACATATTTATCGGCTCTGTTAGCATTTAAAGGAACTGAAGA
>NW_015175993.1:626986-634176 GCF_001447785.1 Gekko japonicus
GTGGTTTGAAGGTTTTGAAGCAAATGCTGATTTTTGATGTTGCTGCCTTATCTTCTTTGATACTAGCCAGCATCCTTTTCATGCGTTCGTGGCCTCATTGCCATCTTCATTGGGCCGCAGTGCAGGAGATTTTCCATTTTGGGATGGGGGGGAAGGACAGTGAACTTGTTTGTTTGTTTGTTTGGACATATTCCTGATATTTTTTTTCATCTTGGCAAGTCAGTGAAGTAAGGCTTGAGGAATGTCTTTTAGAGAGTGCCAAGTACCTTCTCCTTGACTCTGTTTGGGGTGCTCTCAGACATAATTTCAGTGAAGCCACCTGCAGCTTGATAAGAACTCATTTCATTTTGACCTGAGCTGTGGTGAGTGACACGACCGTTTGCATTTGCCCTTCCCCGTCGCACTTACACAACCCTTTTTGAAAATCGGCTCTCAGACTGGAAATATTTCCAAACGCTAACAGCTTTCTAACTACATTACTCTTTCTTTCTCACTGAAATGTTTTTGTAGCACGAGGTACTCCAGGCTACATTCCGCCATATTTATGTAAGTCCTTCATAAAACTCCAAAATCTTACTGGTTTTGAAGAATATTTATGGTAGTGATATACTTGAGGGGTCATAGAGAAAATGTAACACATCCTACAAGCCTTTCCTTGTAGGGTAGCTCAGTTGTTAGCATAGTCGCTTGGACTAACAGTGCTTTCCTGGTTCACTGGTAAGAGCAGACTGTCTCCACGCTCTGATACATTGTGGGGTAGATGAGCGGTCTCGGGGTTCCTGCTTCTAGAGGGGTCTCCCCCTGCAGGAGATCTTCAGATGTCCTCCGACATCTTAGCATTCTTTAAGAAAGAAGGAGCAGTTCACTTGTATGTGAGCAAGTAGCATTCTGGGGTTATTTGAGCAGATGTAGTATCTTACTAGTGATGCATATTTTGTGCTGTTTGTAACCACTGCATCCTCCTTTACATTCCCCGTGGGAATGTGCACCTGAAGTAAGATGTTAACAGTCTTCTTAATTAGCAAAAGCGATATAAACTGACACTTCAGAAGTTGCACAGCGTTTACACGTGTGGGTCGCTCAGAGTTGTGTAAATAGCTGTAAGGTTCTGCTTTGACTTTGGTCTTCACCAAACAGCGGAAGGTGATATAATCACCACTTCATGTCTTGATCTTTGGGTAGCTAAATCCAGTATATCAAGTACATCTGGTTCTACAAATCTAACCGTGCTATCCTGAGCTGAGTTATACACTTCTAGGCCCACTGACTTCAGTGGATTTAGGAGGCTGTAACTCTGCTTGGAATATACTGTAAACGTATTTTATTTGTGTCTACATGAACCCCTGTCCCCAGGAATAAAAGAAATAGTGTGTTTGCATAATTTATATTTTCCTGAACATTTTCCGTATTTCATAAATTTCTTAGCTGTCCGGTAAGAACTTACTTCAATTAACAGTGGGAAATCGTTGTCACAAAACACTTATGGGAATGAATTAGTACCGTACCTCCAGTTAAGCAAAGCATAAGGGAGACGGATTTTCAAAATAGGCACCTTGCTCTTTCTTGACTCATCCCCTTGTATTACTTTCCCTTTGTAAGCCTCGCTTTCTTTTACAGAACACGACCAGTTCACTAAAGTGACAGTGCCCTGTGCAAATTAAAACATTACTAAAATCCTATCAATAAGGGATCACAACACTGATCATCTGAAGAGGAAGATTTTTCTCGGAATCTTGTCTAACAGCTTCTCCCCTAAATCCTAACTCCTAACACGAATTACCGGCTGGTGCTGGACAGTGTAGATTAGGTTACCAAAAGCCCAGGCCGCAGCCCTCAGAAGACTCTGTATGCATCAAAGATGTACAGCTGTTACATGTGCTTACAATCGATACCCTCCACATCTGGTCCCCCTCAGACAGACAGCTTGGACTGCAACCATGCCAGTCAGAAAGCACGATATAACCTACATACAAAGCCAAGAAGCAATGTGAGCCGTACCCCAGATTACGAGGTGGTCCTATATGTTATGTGGTCAAAAAGCAAGCATTTGGGGAAGAATTTGCCTGTCTGAAGGACGATGAACACGGAGGCCGTGTCTTATCCCAAAGGCAATAAGTGAATCCATGGTAGAGAAGTCCGGAGACGTGCAGAGCAGATAACTTGAGAAACTGAGCCAATATAAACTGTAGGTCAGTTCACACAGTCAATGTGTAGTCTATGGTGAAGGAATTAAGCATGAAGGAAACAATGGACTTTCTGCTCATCCATTTCACGTCATGGCATATGCACTCCAGACAAGTCCCAGACACCCAGTTTTCTCTCTTCCTCGAGAATGCACTTACAAGAACATACGCACGATGAGCCGGTCTGTTCCCATTGCATTGAGTAGCGCATGGACCTGTATTGCTGCCACATATATTTCCAGTGGTGGCTGGAGCACTGAGGCAGGCAAGTCAGCAAGCAGGCCTTGAGCGAGGCACACAATGGAGCCCTGCCTGGGAACAGCAGTTGCTGGGTAACCAGTATTCCTCCTCTGCCTGCCACTGTGGCTGCTAGGCAATACTCACTACCAGGGACACAAGCACCCCGCTTCCCCCACCCGGAACAGCTCTGAGCCAAAGAGGCAAGTTCCTCCTGGAAGCTGCTCCTGACCGGAGGCGAGGTGTGCACTCTCTTCTTTCCCTCTTTCATGCTCTTACCCAGCATGAATATGTGCACAGGATACATATGGAAGTCTGTCAAGGCGCAACCAACAGGGCAACCCAAGCAAGGGGCTTCCAAGGCAAGTGAGGAGCAGAGGTGGTCGGCCATTGCCTTCCTCTGCAGAGCCTTCCTTGGTGGGCTCCTATCCAAGTACCGACCCTGCTTAGCTTCCGAGGCACGACAAGATCAGGCTGTACGGTGCTGCCCGTCCTCCCAAAATAAATGTGTATGTAAGTGCTGTTGAGTGGCAACCAACCAATGGGGACTCCAGCAAGGGGCTTCCAAGGCAAATGAGAAGCGGAGGTGGGGCCCCATTTCCTTGCTCTGCAGAGTCTTCCTTGGTGGTCTCCCATCCAAGCACCTACCCTGCTTAGCTTCTGAGATCTGATGAGATTGGGCTGTGTCCCACTGCCTTCCGTCCATGCATACGGGCAAAACAACCCTTCTACAAATGATAAGCAGCACTGGGTATTCCAAAACAGCCCAATCTATTGGCAAACTCTGTATAGAGAGCGATGAGCAGGAATTTCAGATCTACCAGAGATGGCTAGGGAATCAAAGGGCAGTGGATTTTTCCCACCCTGACTCAAATACTTGGAACCATTGACTTTCAGCGCCCTGCACTTTCATGATCATCCCTGATGAATACAAGCCAATGTTGGGCATGCAGGGCTTCAGAACATCCTTTGTCTGGGATCATGAGCACATATTTTAGCTGGGTGCCCTTTCATTTATCATGCGATTTAAGATACAGTTTAAACTGCTCTGGCAGAATGTGAGAGCATTGGCAGGTACCGCTAATAGAGGCAGGTTGCTGTAGAATTAGTAATATTTGTATCACTGCCTCGTTGCCCCCTGCTCCTCATTGCTCTGATTGAACCACAGGCTTAGACTGCTATTGAAGGGTGCCCCGATGAAGGGGAAGGGGGAGGCTGTAAGATAGGAAGAGGTCATCAGAAAGATTGCAGATGCTTGATATTACAAGAGCTCTCACATCTCTTCCCTGGCTGTGCATTCTCAACTGCATTATGTAGGTGGGACCAGAGCTGTACAGTTTTCTCCTTTTTGGCGGCTAGTTTGCTTTTGCCTGTTTAAAGTGATTTGAAAAGTGAAATACGGCTATAATACCAAGCACATGTTTTGTTAGTGGAGCTCGTAACTATTATTTCCTGGAGCCACCTTTATTTTCTTTCAACAACCCGTTCAATAGCAGATCCGTAAAGAACTGAATGTATGACCATTCATAAGTTTATGAAGAAAAGGGTTTTCATTCCATGTATCAAACGTAGTTATAAAACATCTTCCCTTTATGCCTCCCTACCTTTTTTTCCCCTCTTTCAGTGGAAGGCAGATGAGTAGAGAAGTCATCTGTCCTTTGCTCCTAATGGATTTTGGCTTCTTCAGGCTTAGTTTTGTACCAACCTGAGTAAGATACGTAGTAAGACATGGTTGACATATGCAATGGAATTGTAGCACTACAAATCTGAATAGCACACTAGGTGAGAACTTTTTAAGTAAAACTAATGCATACCAAGTCTGGGATAATCATTGTTAATGTTAATATTCAGCTTCTATTTTAAACTGTAGGAAAGCTACTGAGTGCTTCCATTTTAAAAAGTTGTGACCTGAATATTCGTAGTTGTGTGTTTACCAGTTAGGATTTATCTCGTAGGCTTCCCACGGCCCTCACGTTAATGGGATGAGGGGTCCTGAAGGGGACTGGTGGCTGTCCAGGTGTATCTGCTTGAAGGCTTCATGCTCAGAAGTCACTGTTGCACATTATGCACCCCAAATGGCAAAGGACTCTTGCGGAAAACTCGGGTCCCTTTCATCAGGTGGCAGGAGAATGCAGACAAAGGCATTGCCGTGGCCTGCAATATTTTCCAAGCACTTTAGCGTCCCCTATTCTATGAGCAGATAGATATTTTTTAAAGACGGGATATTTATTTTTTACTTCTGTGAAAATCCCTAGTACCTAGAACCTGCATCCCTCAAAAGATCCAAATTTAATGTGCAGTTCTCTGTGACCGGTTATGGGCGACAGAGGTTTGGCAGGGCTAATCGATTTCGTTTTGTGGACGTCTCCTTGATCATATCCTTGTTGCACGGCAGGAAAAAGGGTGGATTAACTAGCGTTCAGTCTCTTCTTATGGGAGGCTGCTTTTACAAACGTGCAATCCGCTCTTTGGGGACGAGAGATCACACAAGCTCCACCAGAGGCCCCAGTTCTTTGGAAGGCAAGGAGTCCTCCATGCCTCTCCAAGAATTAATATTGGCAGTGCTGCAGTGTCTGCAGTAGTTGAGCATAGAGGAATGGGATTGGAATGAGATCCGTCTGGCCATCTGCCAGATTCAGAGTTCTCTGCCCTGATTACGCAGCTTGTGGAAGATCTCTCTGATAAGGAGCTATGGATTGTATGGCGTGTTGACTTGGCTCTCATTACAGTTGTGAAAGCACCAAAAATAGACTGTCCTGAGATAATATAGAAGGTCCTGGACATGTGGGAAATCGAGACATGCAACAAAGAAAAACGTATAAGGTTACCAAACACCTGCTCTGCCCCCCCCTGTAAACATTTGATGCGAGCTGAGTATGTTCCAGCATGCACAGGATATTGAAAAGAAAATTTCCAATCCGAAGGCTGAGTAATATAAAGGGGAGAAATTAGCCTGCATCTCCCAAGGGCAAAGTGAGGTTTTCAGTTTAATCTAGGGAGTCTCCTGGTGCACGGAAAAATAGGACTTTGTTAACTAACCAAAACAAAATTGGGAATCCTCCAAAGCCTCCTAAAAACTGAACGTGTTCCTGGGGTGTAAGAATTCTGAAAGCCTTGAGAGTCTGCAAAAGGGGGACATCCCCTCAGATTTTATCAAAATCTGGTGGAGAAGTCCTACTTATTTCCTCTTCCCAGGTTTCCCTATGGGCAAAGACAGTATTTCCATCTTTTGATGCCAAGTTCTTAGAGTGTCAAAGCCAGTAAAAAACATGAAATTCCCGTGCATATTATCAGTAAGTTGTATTCCTTCTACTCAGTTTTTTATCTGGTGTCTAATACAGTTTTTGCCTAATGATTGCTTTACTATTTGTGTCTTCAAGGTATTGGAAGTGAAGGGGAAAGTCTGTGTAAACACAACTTCATTAGGCTGATGAAGTGTGACGATCTTATACACATTTCCCAAGGGTAGAGATGCACAATCCCCTAAGATATTTCCCTCTATTTGAAAGCAGAATGAGAGGACCTCCAATTTCATTAGGGAACAGATGGTGGGGAACATGGAGCTTAATCCTTCCCCTCTGCACCATTTCCCAGATCGAAATTGCCCCCCACAATTGCTACTACACCCCTGGGGGAAAGAACAGCACCCACTGGCTTTTTAGCTTTGGGGGCACTCTAGAGCCAGTTTGGTGCAGTGGTTAAGAAGAGTGCGGACTCTAATCTGGGAGAACTGGGTTTGATCCCCCACTCCTCCACATGCAGCTGCTGGTGTGACCTTGGGTCAGTCACAAGTTTTTTCAGAGCTGTTCTCGAGAGAGCTCTCTGAGCCCCACATACATCACAGGTTGTCTGTTGTGGGGAGAAGCAGAGAAGGTGGTTGTAAGCTGCTCTGAGACTCTTGAGTGAAGGGCAGGATATAAATCCAATCTCCTCCTCCTCTTCTTTTTCTTCTTCCTCCTCCTCTTCTTCTAGATCAGGAAGAAGGTGTAAGGCAAAGAATTAATTACCCTTGAGCCTCTTCTCTAATCAAACTGACAGCCCCCTGCAGTGGCCTTGAAGTAAAGCTACTAATATTGGGAGATGGAATCACTGGTCTCCCGTGTCACATCTGTTTTACACAAACGCTGCTCTTTTAAAAGTTCTGAAGAAATACAAACAGCTTCCTTAATTGCAGTAGGTGTCTATTAAGCTGTGGATCTATGAGAAAGCAGGTTTTGAAAAGTTACAGTGTTCTGCAGAACAGAGTAGGAGGGTAATGCACAACTGGGGTGATGCACATCTGGCGAGACGATCTGTGGCCCACAAAATATTTGTTAGTGTTTACAGTTACACAAAACACTCTTTTTTTTTTTTGCACAGGTGGTTGTAGTTCATGACACGTTTCTTTTATATACCACAACTATCCCTATGGAATTCTACTGCGGAAGGGTAGGTTAGACTACATTACATACATATATATGTATGTATGTATATATATATATATATGAACACTTCTCCATGCCAAATTTGTATGCACAAATCTCCAAGCATGTAAGGTGGGTCTTTGAAAGTATAAATGGAATCGTGTAAATAGCTTCACAGATAATGTGGGTTCTGCATATTTTAGCAAGGGGGAAAAAAGCTATAGACAGTACTCTGTTTAAGTGTCTGAACATAAAGAATTCCCATTGAGGAGCATTTTTGTAAAAACCCAGTTAGTGCTGCGGTATGGGAGACGCATGGAATGCCTCTTGGGGGCCTTTGTTTTGACTCTGAGGCTGCAGCAGCAGA
>NW_015175993.1:634247-634946 GCF_001447785.1 Gekko japonicus
GACACTGCCCTTCTTTAACATCTGCAAAGCTGGTGCCTTGTACACGGGAAAGCAGCAGGGAAGAGGGTTTCTTTGGGACAAGGGGAAACATCTGTGGCTCCAATCCAATTTGGATCCCTCCGTGGCTACATTGAAGGGGGAGGGAAATGCATAGGATCCACTCAGCTTGTGTTCTCCGGCATCATGGTTCACTTCCCACTAAACCAAACAAGAAGCTTCGAGCATCTGGAGGGATCCCTTGAAAAATAATGTGAGTGCGTGGTTTCTTCTTTCTTCCTTTTTTTTAAAAAAAAGTAATTGTAATAATCCTAGAGTGGTCAGGAACATCTCCGAGCTCCCCTCGAGCAGTCGGGCATTACCTCCCCAGGGATCACAGTGGATTTGTGGCCCGTGAAAGAAAGAAGACATTCAGGGTGAGCAGAGGTGAGATTGCAAGTCAAAGTCAAGCACTGGTTTTAGCATGGAAGCGTTTGGCCAGGTTGATATATTTGCCTCTGGGAATGAGAAACTGCACTTCTTCAGTCAGGTATTTTGAGTATGGGACGTTTCAGGTTTTACTGCCACTTGTATAGCATTTGTATATAGTGTTGCTGAGGAATACACTCTGAGCAGGGAGTTTAAACCACAAGACAGTGGCGGTCACTGGAGGAATCGTTCTCCTAACTCTTCCCTTCCTCCCCCCCCCCCCCCCCCCCCCCC
>NW_015175993.1:634975-656770 GCF_001447785.1 Gekko japonicus
CCCCCCCCCCCCCGCCCTCATCCTTCACGTGTTCTTGTTTGTTCGGCTGTGAAGATCCATTTTATGTTTGAGGGAGTCCGTAGTATGAGGCTGGAAGGGGTGTGAGGACGGTTGAGGTTGATCGTTGGTATCTGAATAGATGCTGTCTTGCTTGCTGAATTACATACTTGCGCCCTTTTTTGTCACCTGTTTAAATGCAGATTGACAAAATGAAAACAGCCAGTTCCCATGGCATTGAAAAGCACAGCTTGGCAAAGCCTCAGGTAAACAGCAGTCATTCAGCTGGTTTCTCCCAAGTCCTAGGGCAGGCCTCAGTTTATTCCGGAAGAGCCCCTCAGGCAGGCAAAGGGTGCCCTCCTTGTAAACAAAGACTCAAGGATTACCATTCCAATTGGGTAGCCCATCTTCAAAGCCAGGGCATCCCCACGGATGCCTTTATGTTTGCCAAGCACCTCTGCAGATCCCCCCTGATGCATGCCAGGCCCCCCCTCCCATTCTGTGAGCCGTGCATGTGGTTTCCTCCAGAACTGTGGGTCAGGCAGTTGCAGTCTCCCCCACCACCACCACCTGTTCCAACCTTCTGAAGGGAAGTTCTGCTTCCGGGCACTGTAGAAGCAGGAGGAGGCTGAGCTGATACTAGGCTGCAACTGGACTCTTGCTTCTGCTCCCCCCCCCCTTTCAGCTGCCTAATTTGATTGCCAGAAAAGCAGGTTAAAGCCGTTTGAATAAATGAGGGGCCCGTACAGATTTGCTGCTGAAACTGACAGTCTTGGGGCTTCTTTGTACGTGAAGCAGGCTTGAACCTGCTTTCCCAACACTGGCCTGGGCTACCTTGGGAGCCCATGGGACATACGCACACGCTTACATTCTTTGCAGAGTTCGGCAGTTGGGTCGAAGGTTCGTGTCACCTTCATAAAACTGGTGTATGGAGTTTTGTTGTAGGTTCCGTAGGAACTCACACTGGTGCGTACTATTCCCCGCCCAGGGATCTCGTTATAAAAGATCATTGTTCAAACATTTGTTTATTGTACTTTGAGATTTCAGAGCGTGTCAGATGTTGTTGGGTCTCATTTATCCAAGCCTTTTCATCTCAGTTTCTGGTTATCTGTTGTGTAATTCTTACTGCCATGGGAGGAAAGGAGCAGTCGAATGTCACGGGTGAGGCCGCAAATTCCTAGCCAAAGGCTGACCTTTTTTGTTTCTGTAAATACTGTATATGATGACACAGCAGTGTGGAGACTAAATATGCGTTTTTAGGTTGTTGTTGTTTTTAATATTACCTCATTCAGAAAAAAATTGTTTTTACAATAACTCAATGAAATCTTATTTATATTGTTTGTACTGTAATTAAAAATATTGATACATTTCACTTAACTTGTTGTTTCATATGATCTTGTTTGATTAAGTATGCCAGTTTGTGTTACGTTTCCCTCTCACTTTTTCCACCCTAGAATCTTTTGTGTCAGATGTACAGTATTCTGAGTTTTCAAAATGTTGTAAAGTCAGGCAGAGAGAGAGACTGCTATATTGGATAGGTCTCTTTCTAATAAACATAAGAAAGGATCCTTGTTTTCTGCTCTCGTTCTTGCCTTCGGAAAAATGGAAGAGGTTTTCCCTCTTTGCTGGATGAGGTAATCTTTGTACCCTTGTGGGCCAGATAAATGAAAGAAGAAGAGGAGAAGAGATTAGATTTATACCCCGCCCTTCACTACCCAAAGGAGTCTCAGAGTGGCTTACAATCTCCTTTCCCTTCCCCTCCCCACAACAGACACCCTGTGAGGTAGGTGGGGCTGAGAGAGCTCTTCTGAGGACTCCACATGAGAGAACTTGTGACTGACCCAAGGTCACACCAGCAGCTGCATTTGGAGGAGTAGGGAATCAAACCCAGTTCTCCCAGATTAGAATCCACGCTCTTAACCACTACACCAGTAAGAATCAAACCACACTAGATCTAGGGCGTTTTCCGTGGCGGCTCCTGCCTGGTGGAATGAGCTCCCGGAGGAGATCTGGGCCCTGCGGGACCTCATGCAGTTCCACAGGGCGTGCAAGACAGAGCTCTTCCTCCAGACCTTTGGGTAGGAGCCGCCGCCGTCGCTATACCACCACCGTGACGATATTATCCATCTATCGCATCTTGGGGAGCAGACGTTGCCCGACTGTGCTGTGAAATACTGCTCCTGGCGCTCCCGCTTTTAAGAATACAAGCTGTTAAATGTGGGTTGCTGTGTTTTGTGTATTTCTATGTAGGCTTTTGTAGCACCAGATTTTGCTATACGTGTAACAGTGTTTTATTGCACTTAATTTTTAAACTTGTTGTTAGCCGCCCTGAGCCATTGGGTAGGGCTACAACATAGAAATCTCAAAAATAAATAAATAAATAAATGAGATTCCGCAAAAGCCATGAATGGTTTCCCCCCAGAGTTTTTAAAGGGAAATAGTATGGCGGGGGCTGAATTGGATCAAAGCCCCTGTCTGGTGGCAAGGCTTCATCCAACCTGACCCACAGGGCTGAGAAAGCCATTAGAGACGTTGGAGGGGCCAAACCGGATGTAGAAGCTCTGAGCTGAAAGCCGCAGTACCACCGGCAGGGGGGCAGAAGCTCACCTTGCTGAGGTTGGCTGAGTCCTGCCCTTGAGAACAGCGGCACAACAGAAGTGGGCATTTACTGGGATACAAGATGAAAAGCAGTGGCACAGCAATATATGTAAACAAGGGGGGGAAATGCGTGTGCCCAAATTTTAACACCAAAAATCAATAATTTAATAAATTCTATAGATAGTACTCAGAACAAATTTTCCTAGGACACAATAAATAGGCAGGTAGAAATTTCACAGGTAAAGTGAAAAAAAATAGACCGTGGAAAAGCTGCCCCATGGCAACTTTTGGGCACTGTGTTGTTAACGATGACTGTTTTGCACATGCCCTTGTAGGCAACAGTAGGCACATGCAGCAAAAGCAGAATATTTAGTGTGGTGTAGCAAAACTGACCCCTGTTCCCAAGTCTACTGGAGAATTTTTGAAGGGGTGCAGGATGAATTTGTTGTTCCCCTTGAAGGAGGCTTTCCTTGTCGTCTGTGTTGCTGAAATGGATGAAAATGCCACTTGAAAATCTCCTGAACCAAATACTACAACTTGTGCCTTCTTAAGGATGTGAAGGCTTTGCGTTACAGGGACAACAAGGCCAGTCAGGATGAAAGCAGGCTTGGCCACAAACCTATTTTGAAAGGTGTGGGGGGGGGTTAAGAAGGCACTCAGTGGATTAATGGGGAGGGGGGTTGTGTGGGCCGTGCTACAATGAATAATGTGACTTGGAACATTCCATTGGTCTACAACGTCTTACCAAGATGGAGCCAGCAATGAGAAGAGTTGTTGTGAGAGAAGAGTTCCCTTATTTCCTCTTCTGTCCTCGGTCTCTTGTTTACTTTGATACTCTTCTTCTGTTATATCTCCCTGAGAGAATCAAGAATCCTTTAAAACACCGGATAAAGGAAGTTGTACTCATTTGATCCTCCTGACTGAGCTACCCAGTTGTTTTGAAGAGATCTTTCCAAGATAACTGGGCAGGGGTGCTCGTCGCCTGACCTGTAGGGTCAAACAGTAATTTTTGGTTATGCTTCCTTCCTAATCTGGACATCACTTAAACGGTTTGATATGTAAGCAACCAGAGAGAATATATACTTCCAAGACTTCATCTTTGTATCCAGATTTGTTAGGGTTTTTTTTTAACCTGTGGGGATTCTTTGTTTCACCTTGCTAACCTGTCCTGTCATAAGAAGTACAGGCGTGCTGCAGTTTTAGTTGCCTCGACAGTCTGACCTAGAGAAAGAATTTATGATCAGTCCCTGGCAAGGGACTCTTTCTCCATAAACGAGATCCGTTAACACTGCTTCCCTCCCCTTCCACTCCCTATTCTCCAGTCTCTGCTCTCTGCCAAGTATCTCAGTCTCTACGGATTTCTAGTTCCTCATAGTCTTCTTTTTTCTTTTTTTTTAAATCATCCATACTTGCTTGGCATCTAGTCGCTCTACACGGAACCTCTCCCGTTGCTACCTCAAAGTACAGGTGCTGACGAGTAGAGGACAACGTTTGTGTTGCAAACAGGAAACAGCTAGCAATTTAGGAGACAATAAAAAAAGACTCCAGTGAAATTTACCCTGCAGGTTAAAGCTGACGGAAGTAGGGAATTCTGAGTGGATGAAAGGAGAGGATGAAGTTAAGAGGAGCGTCAAAAGAAACAGGAAGGGGAATAGGGTCCTGAGGCAGACCCAAACACAGTCCTCGTCTGCCTTATAGTGGAATCCTTTAAACTACTCTTGTACAAACAGGAAGGGAAATAGGGTCCTGAGGCAGACCCAAACACAGTCCTCGTCTGCCTTATAGTAGAATCCTTTAAACTACTCTTGTACATACAGGAAGGGAAATAGGGTCCTGAGGCAGACCCAAACACAGTCCTCGTCTGCCTTATAGTGGAATCCTTTAAACTACTCTTGTACAGTTCTTAATTGTAGGCCCCGTGTAAACAAACTGTTAATTAGGTAATATCACGGATCACAATCACCAGTTCCCTTCCCTCCGATGGAGGCTAATTGTGTGTCACCCCAACCTGGACAAGACGGTGCAGAGAAGGAGAAGAGGGAGAAACGTGGCGTTCGCCCCATTAAACGCTCCTTTTAAGAGTCTCAGAAATATTTGCCATCTCCGTCTTTTGCGACAGATCTGGGCGAGAGCTGCGGGGGACTGCTTGTGCTCTCTCTTTCCCCTTTGTTGCAAACTCTCTCAAGACTGTTTACCGAGGGCTGCTGCGGCAGACTGAAAGATAACTTTTATTTCATTTCGAGGTCTCTTCCCCACCCCCGTCCCAAACCCCACCTCCACATACTCTTGAAAACATTCTCAGCTGGTGGCCTTCACAGACTCCCCAGGAAGAAAAGAAGATGTATGATACGAGGCGGCAGAGTCAAAAGGGAGGTTTTGAAGGAAAGAGGCCCTGCACGTCTCCTAAGGGGAGCAGAGGAATCTCTCCTTTGGGGGGTGAGGCAGAAATTACTTTTAGATGCCTGAGTCTTGGTTTGTGCCATGAGGCCTCTCTCTGCATTTCTGCCAGCACCAGTCACTTCCTTTATTATTTATTTATTTATTTATTTTTGGGATTTATATCCTGCCCCATCCAGTATTCAGCTCGGGGCGGACAGAGGGAGGGTGGACAGGAGGGGAGGGACTGTGGCTCAATGGAAGAGCTTCTGCTTACCATGCGGAAGGTCCCAGGTTCAATCCCTGGCATTCCCACTTGAAAGGGCCAGAGAGTAGGTGACGTGAAAGCCCTCAGCCTGAGATTGTGGAGAGCGGCTGCCAGCCTTACTGACCTCGATGGACCAGCTGTGGCTCAGTGGAAGAGCCTCTGCCTTTCATGCAGAATATCCCAGGTTCAATCCCTGGCATCTCCAGTTGAAAGGTCCAGGGAGTAGGTAATGTGAGAGACCTGAACCCGAGACCCTGGAGAGCTGCTGCCAGTTTGAGTAGACAATACTGACCTTGATGGACCGATGGTCTGGTTCAGTACAAGGCAGCTCCCTGTGTGTTCGGAGGCCTGATCTTTCAAAGAAGCTTCAACCCTGAGCACTACGTTTATAGCTCCGCAATTTTGCCATTTACCTTTGTTCCTTTTCATTTCAATATGGGCGGCTGGGGGTGGGGTGGGGGGGTCGACAGCCAGAATGAAACAGAATATATAATCATGCACGACCAAACCCTTATTCCTTGTCTCTTTGAAGAGAGCTGTGCAGAATCTCATGCATTGATTTAAAGAAAAAATCCAATTTCACAGAGAGATCAATTCACTTCATAGCATATGAACCATATCTTACAGGCTGATCAACTTTTCTCTAGCCTGTGCATCTCCAAATTGATGTCTTCCTGTCTGGGGGGGGAAATGGCTGCTAACTGTGGTACGTCAGCTAATGTTGCTGGTTTACATATTAAGTTTGGCCCCATTCCCCTGGGCTTTGTTCTTGAGGTCAGGTTTGGTTTATTGTTCAGAGGGTTTCCTTGGGAAAGCAGAGGGGGTTGCAAGAGACAAGATCTGCCAGTTGAAGTGATCTAATTTCTATCCAGGAGAGATGGACATTAGCAAGGAAACGGGATCTTATCAGAAGAAATCCAAGAAGACCCACCTCTTTCATGCGTGCAGACGAAAGCTTGTACCCAGAATAAAACTTTGTTGGTCTTAAAGGTACCACTGGACTCAAACTTTGTTCTACCACCGAACAGTAACTCTGGAGCTTACAAGAGTCCGAGTAAGTATTTTGGTGTCAAAGTAGGAGAATTTTGGGACAGGGAACCCGATTTCATCCGCATAAAACATCAGCGAAGACTCCTAAACATCTGGCTGCCTAAGGTACACACATTTGCATGAATCAAGCTACAAAGCTGTAATGACAGGATTTGCAGTCGATAGTGCTTATATGTTATCCTAAGAGCAAACAAACTTTGATTGCTTCTGCATGGAGACCATTCCTCAATGCCATTGCAGAGGCATTCGTAGCTGCAATGGAAGCACCACATAGGGGTAGCCTCCATGGTGTCCCCTCACTTATACCTCCTCACAGGGCTCTTTTTGTAGCAGGAACTCCTTTGCATATTAGGCCACACACCCCCAATGTAGCCAATCCTCCAAGAGCTCATAGAGCTCTTCTTACAGGGCCTACTGTAAGCTCTTGGAGGATTGGCTACATTAGGGGTGTGTCGCCTAGTATGCAAAGGAGCTCCTGCTACAAAAAGAGCCCTGCGTTTTATGTTTGGAAGGTGAGAAACTAAAAATAATAACGGACAAGTTCGAAGAATATTGCATGCCTAAGAGGAATGGAAACTTTGGACAGAAATATACATTGGTACGTGCGCACAAAAAGGAGGTCAAAGTGTGGATCACTATGCTACTGGGCTTAAGAAAGCTCAGCAAAAATTGTGTCTTGAAAGAGTCTCCGATTTGGGACAGAGTCTTCTCACAGAGTCCTCACAGAGCAGTTGCTACATGAGAGGGACAAAACTCTTCAGATTTGCAGAGCCTCAAGAGACAGGGAAGGCACAGGCCAAAGACCTGAACTCACCTGAACAGGTTGTGCATGCCCTCAGCTAAAGGGGCAAAGTACAAGCTAGTCATCTTCAAAAATAGAAATTGCTTCCTCACAAGCAATGGCTTCATGGGATTTACTACCTTTCCGCAGGGCTTGTAAGGCAGAGATGTTCCGTCAGGCATTTGGTTGAGGGCAGCGACAGGACACGCTCAGGTCTCTCACTTCCCCTCACCTGGCCCCTTTTAGGAGGCTATAAAGGTAAAGGTTCCCTTGCTTGAAAGCCAGTCGAATCCGACTCTAGGGTTGCGGTGCTCATCTCCGTTTCAAAGCCGAAGAGCCAACGCTGTCTGAAGACGTTTCCGTGGTCATGTGGCCGGCATGACTAAAAACCAAGGCGCACGGAACGCTGTTACCTTCCCACCGAAGTGGTCCCTATTTATCTACTTGCAATTTCTTGCTTTCGAACTGCTAGGTTGGCAGGAGCTGGAAGTAGAGATGGGAGCTCACTCCATCATGCGGCACCCGGGTCTCGAACTGCTGAACTATTGACCTTCCACAGCCTGCAGTTCAGCGTCTTAACCACTTGAGCCACCGCAGCTCCTCTAGGAAGACTATGGGAAGGTGCAATTTTCTGTTGAAATTCCTCACCATTTTGGAATAGCTTGTTTTATTAATGGTTTTAACTTAATCCAGATTATTTATTGTCCCATTCTGTTGTAAACTGCCCTGAGCCCTGCTCGCAGGGAAGGGTCGCCTTGAAGTCCAAATAATAAATAAATAAGATGTTTGGAGATATCAACATGGTAATGAGAGGGATAAAACTTATTCCAGAATGGATATATTTTTTGATCTCCAGAATTATTCCAAGAGTGAGTAAAACCCAAATTGACCCAATTATCTGTACAGGTCATGCTCTGACCACCTTAATAATGAAGCCAGGTACAAGATTTTGTTTTAATTGAAGACTGAATAACAATTTACTTTGGGCTAATGAAATTAAAAACAAAGTCTGAGAAGGCATTTTTGGACAGCATGTCAGATCTTTTGAGTTCAAATGTAGTAAAACATATATAAGAAGTGTCTTTATTCTGTTTTAGCAGTCTGATAGCTCATCAGAGCATGGGAGCCAAGCAGGGTTGGCCACGGTCAGTACTTGGATGGAGGACCACCAAAGAACACTGGGGTTGCTGTGCAGAGGAAAGTAATGGCAAACCACCTCTGCTTATCTCTTGCCTGGGTTGCCCTGTGGATGGTGTCGCCATGAGCTGTTTGCAGCTGGATGCACCTTCTTCTTATGTCTCTGGGAAAAGAAAGGGGAGAAGGAAAGAACTACTTGCCTACAGAAAATTCAAACTGGGGGAAATAAATCAGAGATGTATTTCTGACAATATTGTAGAAGATCTAAAGATAGAAATTAGTTAAATGAACTAGATATGGAAAGCATTTTAAAAATATGTTTGCTAGGAAGAAATATTTTCTGAAAGGAGATAAAGTAGAAAACCTCCTTGCTGCTAAAGTTAACAAAAGAACAGCAAAAGGTTTGATTTCCTCTTTGAAAAAGAATGATGGGTCTATTTTTACTCACAAAGATGCAATTCTTTCAGAGTTAAAGGAATTTTGTCTGTTGTACCAAACAAAAGACAAACAGGAGGGTAAAATACAAGAATTCTTAGCTAAGATTAATATACCCAAATTAGATAAGGAAGATATGTAAAATTATTAATGGAAATAAACCTTCATGAAGCTATGTCTGCATTAACAAAACTTTAAAAATCCAACACTCCCAGACTAGATAGCTTTAGCATTGGAATCTTTTCAACAATTTAATGTCATTTTATGTTATCCACTGCTGAGAGCAATGAATAAAATCTATAAGCAATTTCTAAGACTCTGGTTAGAATAAAAAAATTGTAATTCTTAAATCTTGAAAAGATCAGTTATTAACTAGTTCTTACAGACTAGTTTGCCTAATTATGAATACAAAATCTTAGCAACAGTTTTAGGCTTCTCAGTTAACAACAGTGATATCAAAATATACTTCTCAAATTCACTTTATTATGATATTGTTTCATTTTTGCCCCATGGATCTATTCCAGTTGTCTTAGCTGTAGTGCAAATGGTTCAATATATTTCTCGAATTTGGTTTATCCCAAACTGTCAAAATAACAGAAAATATAAGAAATGTTTTAAACTTAGAGTAATATCAGCTATTTTTCTCTTTCTTGACGCTGAAAAAGCATTTGATAATATAGAGAATGTGAAGAAATATCTGCTGGAATTTCGTTTAGACTATTTACTTTATTCAAAGTGGATCTGTTTTAATTTGGTTCCGTTTCAGGGTTAGTCATTCATAATATTTTGTCAGAATCTGTCAGGGTTAAAAGGGGAATTATACAAGGAAGTCCCCTATCTGGTCTATTTTTTGCAATAACAGCTGAAACCTTTGCATTACTGCCAAGTCAACTGAAACAAATATCTGGGGTACTGATATTGACATTTTTTCCACCATCCAATTAGTTCTGATATGAAATTGAATCAAACTACAAATGATGTGTGGTAAAGGCAGAAGCTTTGCTTTTCAAGATTGGGAAAGATTATTTGAATTTGTGTACCATCTGTAGCTAAATTAAGAGCAGTGAAAAGATTAAATACCTAGGAATCTATATACCTAAGGATATTAATGCTCTTGATAAATTCAGGTTTTCTGTGATTAGAAAAAACATTAAACCTGGATTTGACCCTAATAGTTTTAAAGAATTGGAGAATTTCAGATGTGCATAGTACTATACACTTATTGTGAATGGTAAGATACTACTATGAGGCTATTTAGGATAAAGGAGATGAAAAAGATCTATTTTTCAATATCCGCAAATAAAGAGACTTTTAATAGCACGACTAAGAAAAAGAAATTTACAGAGAGATTTTGAGAAACCAGTATTACAAGAAAACAAAAAAGTTTATCTTTAACATAGATTATTTGTAGATTGATCTATTTTCTAAGAAAAGAAATGGTTGCCAAACGTTGTGACAGAAAGATTTGGGGCACCAAGACAATACCACAGTTTCAAGTTCTTTATATACTAAAGGTTCAGCTTTTTACAGTGAATTTATTGTTAAGGGAAAACAATATTAAAATGTCTAAGCGATTGTATCTGCCTCCAGAAAGGTTAGCAAAAGATATATAATATTCCTAGGAATGTATTGACACTGTCTCATGGAAAATTCCACTTTTAACCACATGTAGTGGAAATGTTCTCATCCCATTGGATACTAGAAAATTAGTGAAGTATTTCACTTGGAACTTTGCTTAGGATAGCATGTTTGCCAGAACTATTGTTAATTAATTAGGCTGCAAATGTTCTGATTTCTATGCAGGAGCTGGTTTTATTGGCAATTATGATTGCTTGTATTTGCTAGAACTGGAAGAAAACTCTGTCTTCAAATGAAAAGGAGTGGTTAGATAAATTAAATGATATGTTCTGTATGATTAAATTAACAACATATTTTAAGAATAAATCCTTAAAAACATCATAATATGGCACATGTGAACAGTTCCCTCCCCCTTTGTTATGTTTATATTAATGGGATATTATATTTTGTTGCATTTAAAATGCTTAGTTATGTATTCCTGTTTATGAATAGTTTAAAAATATATTGTACTCCACTGTTTTTCATCAGATTTCTTCTGAGCCACGTTGGATAAGGCACAATATAAAATTATGAATTAAAAAACTCTTTGAACACTGGAAGGGCATGCAAAAAAAAACCTGTGGAATTGTAGAATGCAGCATTTTCCTAAACGGTGTGAAGCATTTGGGATACTTTGGTTTAACTGTGGGGAGTACAGTTATTTTATACGATGTTGCAGGACCAGAGCACAAAAACACCTGACTGCCCACAGCTGAAGATACTGTGAACTAGGAGTTTTATATGATGTCATGGAAGGAAGAAGAACTGGATTATGCCAATGGAGGTAAATGAGACTGAACAGGATTATAAAGGTTTGTCAGTAAAACCAGAACTGGGATCAACAAGAAAAAAAGTTGCTGGTTACTCTGGAACAAGTATCCTCATATTAGGAAACTGCCTTACTAGTGCTAAATATAAAAATGCTGTGCGTACATTCTTGCTCATTATCGTACATCCAAGAAGGTGACTGGGCCTAGAAGCTTGTGAAAAGCTAAATCTATTACATGCGTATTTGCAGTACAGAACTAACCAAAGGAATGAAGTACTCATGCATGCATACCAGGATTGTTTAACAAAGCAGGGCTGTTTGCCAGGCCAACACTCCATTCAGATAAAGAAGGCAGTGCCTTCTTGCAATGCTCCCTCTAAGCTGTGGAGTCTTCTGAGCAAAAATTCTACTTTATGAGCTACTGGCATTACAGTTGTGAGCGAGTGATTTGGCTGCTGCATAAATTAGTTTGCTCTGGAGCCATCCTGTCTGAACTAAGACAAAAATGTGTGAGCCGGAGGCTAAAGAACTCACACTAACTCATCTTAGAGGGAACATTGCCTTATTGTTACCCGCCAGTGCAAGAAAGTGTATTTGATCGTTGGGATAAACTGAAATATGAGCTCAAAAAAATTGATGACTTGTATGCATTGTACTTTTTTTAAAATGAGCAACCGGGAGACTGGGTAATCTCTTTACTGGTTGTGGAGAAACATAATGGCCAGTTGCATGTATGCTTGGATCCAAGAAGTCTCAATAAGGCTATCAAAAGAGAGCACCTCCATTCCTGAGGACTGGAAGGTAGCTAATGTCGCCCCCATCTTTAAAAAGGGTTTCAGAGGAGATCCGGCAAATTACAGGCCAGTCGGTCTGACATTGATACCGGGTAAATTGGTGGAAACCATTATTAAGGAAAGAATTAGTAGGCACATAGATGAACAAAACCTATTGAGGCAGACTCAGGATGGGTTCTGTAAGGGAAGATCTTGTCTCACTAACCTGTTAATGTTCTTTGAGGGGGTGAACAAACATGTGGACAAGGGGGATCCAATAGATATTGTTTACCTTGACTTCCAGAAAGCTTTTGATAAAGTTCCTCATCAAAGGCTCCTAAGTAAGCTCAAAAATCATGGGATAAAAGGACAAGTCCTTTTATGGATCAAAAACTGGCTAATTAATAGAAAACAGAGAGTGAGTATAAATGGGCAGTTCTCTCAGTGGAGGGGGGTAAGCAGTGGGGTACCGCAGGGATCAGTACTTGGTCCACTGCTTTTTAACTTGTTCATTAATGATTTGGAGTTGGGAGTAAGCAGTGAAGTGGCTAAATTTGCGGATGATACAAAGTTGTTCGGGGTGGTGAAAACCAGTGAGGATTGTGAGGCACTCCAAAGGGATCTGTCAAAGATGGGCGAGTGGGCGTCAACATGGCAAATGGGGTTCAATGTGGCCAAGTGCAAGGTGATGCACATTGGAGCCAAAAATCCTAAATATAAATACACGTTGATGGGGTCTGAACTGGCAGAGACTGATCAAGAGAGAGATCTTGGAGTTGTAGTAGATAACTCACTGAAAATGTCGAGACAGTGTGTGACTGCAATAAAAAAGGCCAATGCTATGCTGGGGATTATTAGGAAGGGTATTGAAAACAGATAGCCAATATCATAATGCCCCTATATAAATCAATGGTGAGACCTCATCTGGAATACTGTGTGCAATTCTGGTCACCACACCTTAAAAAGGATATTATACCTTTGGAAAAAGTGCAGAAAAGGGCAACTCGAATGATAAAAGGGTTGGAACACTTTCCCAATGAGGAAAGGTTAAGGCGCTTAGGGCTCTTTAGCTTGGAGAAACGATGACTGAGGGGTGAGATGATTGAGGTTTATAAGATTATGCATGGGAAAGAGCAGGTAGAGAAAGAGGTACTTTTCTCCCTTTCTCACAATACAAGAACTCGGCACTCAATGAAATTGCTGAGCGGTCGGGTTAGAACGGATAAAAGGAAGTACTACTTCACCCAAAGAGTGATTAACACATGGAATTCACTGCCACAGGAAGTGGTGGCAGCTACAAGCATGGACGGCTTCAAAAGGGAATTAGATAACCATATGAAGCAGAGGTCCATCAGTGGCTATTAGCCACAAGGTATAGATAGGGGCTGTGGGGCAAGTGATGCTCTGTCTTCTTGGTGCTTGGGGGGGGTCAACAGTGGGAGGGCTTCTAATGTCCTGGCCCCACTGGTATTTTTGGCCACTGTGTGACAGAGTGTTGGACTGGATGGGCCTTTGTTCTTATGTTCACCTCAAATGGTCAGCCAGAGAGGAGATAATGGCCCAGTCTGCAAATGCTCCAGATGCACACTGAATTCTTCTTTGGGGTTATGGTAATTGCAGTTAACA
The DNA here is from genome assembly GCF_001447785.1 of Gekko japonicus. NCBI lineage: Eukaryota > Metazoa > Chordata > Lepidosauria > Squamata > Gekkonidae > Gekko > Gekko japonicus. The sequence goes on from NW_015175993.1 coordinate 648,403, forward strand.
GAAGAGATCTCAAAACTGTGTTAATACTCCATTAGGATGATTTAGGTTTCTATGTTTGCCATTTGGAATTCCATCTACCTAGGAAACCTGTCATAGGACTGTACATGTGCTATATGAAAATATCACTGGGGTAGATGACATTCTAGTTAGGGGTGCAACTAAAGTGGAGCCTGAACAGTACAAGAGATGCAAACTTAAAACTGACCAGGGAGAAATTCTTTTTTGGTGTTACAGAACTGACACATAATTTCTGCTGAAGGAGCAAAATCAAATAAAATGGTGGCCATAGACTTGCCATCATGACTACAGTCAACGAAGGATATTCAGTGGTTTTGAGGGAAGTGAATTATCTTGGAACATTTATCCAACCACTGGTATGTATGTATCATCACACTGATGTAGAAACCAGGTACACACAGATTGAGAAATAGCTACTCAATATATCATTTGCTTGTGAAAGATTTAATCAGTACATTTATCTGCAGGCAGTGGTTGTAACAGATCATCAGCTCCTTAAAGCTCTATATAGCAAATCACTGAATGACTTACTGATCAGTGATCAATGAGCCCCATTCCATTTTGGCCCTCCAAGCGGTTCACATAGCGGTCATCCTGGGCCTCTGCCTGGTGACACACCACTGTCCTGAGTCCACCCATGTCTCAGAGGGGTATTCTTGCTTTTCTATTGTTATTTCCACTGCCACCAGCAGGTCAATTAGAGTAATACCTGCTAAAAGTTCTAGCCTCTCATCTGTCATGCTGTTTCAAGGTTTCCCTAATGCCCACATCTGCTACTCAATTGCTGGTTACCATGAGGATTGCTTATCACACTTGTGCACTACTGGGGAAATAGCAATCTAGCAACCAAATGCTTCCCTTCCACTGGTACCCATTTTAGATAGCATGCTCAAATGGTGAAGGTCTATGTGGTATGGAAAACAACTATGAGCATTTAAAAGAAAAAAGGATGTATTTAAAAAGAAAAGTTCACACACATATTATGCACAGCAATGTATCATGCAAGACATACAAAAAATGGTGCAAATATGCAGTCTTCTGTCCCTCAGCCCAGCCACTGAGCCCCCCCCCATGCAAATGCCGATCTCCGCAGCAATCCAGGACTGCATTCCCATAACTGTGGGCTGAGCAGAGAGGCGTGCCCTAGGTGGTCTTATTCTAAGGCAGGTTCTTTGAACTTAGAAGATGCAGAACACTGAAAGCTTTCCGTTACCTTGGAGTCTTTATTCTATCAACTGGCCTTTTGTTAGCTCCGTATGGCAATGGCCACCATCAACATAGAGATCAGGTGAGAGAGCTCCTTCCTCCAGTTGTTATCAACAAAAATGGACCCTGCAAAATGGACCTTGTTCCCCTCATGTCCAGGGAATTTATTGCCTCTCACTGCCCACCCCCTCTCCTGTGGGTCATTCAGTCTCTTCCTGTATTTTTCAGAAAGAGATACTATCTGGCACTTGGCATCTCAAAGTCTCTGTCCCCTCTAAGGTGTCACATTTCTGCCAGGGTGTCAGATGGCCCTTCGATTATTGGCTGCTAGCTGGAAGCATTTACATAATCAAGCTTTAAGTACTGGGTGCATAGGAGAGCCATCAATGGGATGGGAGTGACTGAGAGCATTAACTTCACTCCTGTTTCCTGTTCTTGTACCAACAGAGAAACTCCATAAAACGAATGGGGGGGGTTTAGCCCCCAGATTGAATGCCTTTCTCCACAACTGTCTGTTACACATCCAAAGAATGATACAGAGATATTATATGACTGTGGAGAGCCAGTTTGGTGTTGTGGTTAGGAGTGCAGACTCTAATCTGGGAGAAATGGGTTTGATTCCCTACTCCTCCACATGCAGCTGCTGGTGTGACTTTGAGTTAGTCACAAGTTCTCTTAGAGCTGTTCTCTCAAGAGCAGTTCTCAAAAGAGTTCTCTCAGCCCCACCTACCTCACAGGGTATCTCTTGTGGGGAGGGAAAGGAGATTGTAAGCAGCTTTGAGACTCCTTTGGGTAGTGAAGGGCAGGGTATAAATCCAAACTACTACTACTACTACTCTTCTTCTTCGGTTAACTTTTGTTCACTGCCGAAGCATATTTCAGAGCAGTATCCCCCCCATACCACCACAAGATAGTGGGAAAGACTTTGGAAATGAAAACTTATCAGAATATAATTATCATTTTACTTCCAAAGGAAGGTGGCAAATAAAATATTACAACACGTTAAAGAAGAAGCTGATAAAGATCCAGGATTGCAGACTCTGAGCCAAGCTGTGACTGGCCAATGGCCAGAAACTAATATCATTGTGATGCGAAAGTCAGAGATAAACAGCATAGCAGAATGAGCTTGCTGTGATAGATGGAGGAAAGTGGGAATACCTAGTAGCCTCTATTATCCCAAGACCCATGTTCTGCCCTGCCCAGAACCATGATCCACATAGCACCCCTCCATTCCAGGACCCTATGCAGTCGGAGGTGCCAAGAGACTTGTATCATACCAGTGAATGATAATCAGAACTACGTAAAATCCAAGTGCATCTTCTTACGAGACACCCAGGTTCTAATGGGAAATCTGGCACACGCCCAGTCCAGGGCTCATTCTGTAAATCTGGGATTCCTCACACCCAGGCCAAGACAAACAACCAGTGTTTGCTGAGGAAGAACTGGGCATTCCAGATCACTCAGGAATGTGGTTCACAGTACAAATCTATCCCATCCACCCCCCAAAAAAACCTTAACCTCATCCCTTAACTCATTAGCACCCCCCTTTGTAGGAATTCAAGTACTTTGATTCTGTTGGTCAACCATGTTGGTCTGAACCAGTACAACAAATTTAGAGTCCAGTGGCACCTTTAAAACCAACAAAGGTTTATTCAAAGTATGAGCTTTCGTATGTGATAAAGTGTGCCTGCACACGAAATCTCATACCTTGAATAAACCTTTGTTGGTCCTAAAGGTGTCACTGGACTCTAAATTTGTTGTTCAAGTACTCCAATCTCCTCTCCCTCCTCCTCCTTTTGGGGGGAGCATCAGGCCTAAGTATATGTGTACAAAGGCTCAAAGATCTCTAGGACCAGATTCAGGATTAGAACATGTAAGAAGGTTTAACACATGTAGATTCCTTGGCAAGTGCCTCTCTGAGTAAAACCTGTACAGATAAACGTTTCAGAAAATCCATGCAGGTCGTCTAGGCATTGAAAAGTCCAAACAAGAGCTTGAGAAGTGATACATTAGCTTTTTTAAAGCCATTCTTCATTTCGGTAGGCTTCTCTGTGGACCCAGAAATATTATATCATCTGTCATGGCTATGAGCTTGGGGGTTTGTGATAAACACATCCCATCATTTAGTCCTTTCTTAATGATTACATGAATAAGAGTGGTGATGGGGCAGAGTTCACGAACAAGGGCAGTTTGAAATGATTAACTCCGTGGTGAGGTCAATTGTGCCAAGTACTCACTCATCAGCGAGGTGCCCGGAAGAAGCTTCCGCTGTTCTGTAACTTTCACCGCTGATTTATCATAGACTGTGTTGGCACATAAAAACAGTAACACATCACAGGCGTGTAAATTAGCTAAAAGAATGTTTACTAAAGAACAGGAAGGGTTACAGGGAGGAGTCAAAACAATAAACAGTCTAGCGGACTAAGCTGCATCTTTCTAGCTAATGTTAACTCCACGATGGAGACTTCGGCTACTGAACTATAAACAAAGGAAGGGAGAGGAAGACCCAAAATGCCTATGTGCCAAATATCAGATAACATCACCCAGCTATGAACCAGTTTGGTGTAGTGGTTAAGTGTGCGGACTCTAACCTGGGAGAACCGGGTTTGATTCCCCACTCCTCCACTTGCACCTGCTGGATGACCTTGGGAAGCCATAGTTCTGGCACAGCTGTTCTTGAAAAAGAGCAGTTTCTGTCAGAGTTCTCTCAGCCCCACCTACCTCACAGAGTGTCTGTTGTGGGGAGGGGAAGGGAGAGGAGTTTGTAAGCTGCTCTGAGACTCCCTTGGGTAGTGAAGGGTTGGGTATAAATCCAATCTCTTCTCTTCTTCGGCTGCTGCCACACACGCTAAGTAATCCACTTTCAATCCACTTTCAGTGCACTTTCAAAGTGGATTTTGCCAGTTCACACAGTAAAACTCCACTTTGAAAGTGCACTGAAAGTGGATTGAAAGTGGATTACTTAGCGTGTGTGGCAGCAGCCTTCTATGACTTGACCAATGACCAGGCTAAAGGTCAAAGACCTTCCCCTTCTGACCTGGGAACTTCTACTCAATGCGTCATATTACTCATGGTACTAAGTACCAATTAGTATAGCCAAACAAATAGGTTAACTCTTTCAGGACTTCAGGGAGAGAACTTGCAGATACTCCAGCACTGTGGTGCACTAGTTCTTGCAGAAACGGTCATGAGTTCCTCTGAACTGAGGTTGGTTTTGTTCCATAACATACACAGCCAAGGCTTGAAAAAGAATTTGGCGTAATTCTTGAGGAAATCCTGTAATGATCCTGTTCTTTCAGTTCCAATGTGCGAACAACATTTGCTGAACCTCTGCAAGTCATGTCAGTTGGAGATCCGCTTATCTATTACTTTGATCTTGAAGAGACGCTGGTAAAACACACAGACTGTATTCACACATAACCAGATGTTCTGCTTTCATGGAACTGTAGCAGTGTGAAGGCTGGGATTTTAAATGCCATTGAAAATTAGGAAACGTGCTGTGTAGTTTGACCAGTGTGGCCTCTACCCCAACTTGCACCTAACAGACAAGGCCCTAAGACTTGAGGCAAACAGGCTTAAGGGTAAACAGTAACTTTTATTGGCTTTTTTGATGGAACAAGGTTGTTCAGTAAAGAGGCTTGAAACTATATACACATAATAACACACAGCATTTGCTGGGCTCTCAAAGTTATAACATTTCAGTGAACATGGTAGAAGGGTAGAGAGCTGTTATCAGCCAAGTTTTGATTCCTGTGGTGAACTGTGGGCCTTTCCCCAGTGCTAGGAATCTCTCAGTATAACTGTGAGCTCCTTCTGGGAATTCTAATAACTTAGCCTACCAACCCTGGAAACCAGACTCTGAAACAGCAGTCTCCTCTTCACCGAAACTAGCCTGTTGTATCCCCAAATGCCAGGCTCTGAGACATACAAAATCTCCTGAAAGGATTTGTGCCTCCAGAGGAGTAGACGGGAAGAAATCCTATCTGGAAATGTACTGTTTTTGGCTGCTTACTGTTGAACTAGGCTTTGAGACAGGACCCTTCCAGTCTCTGTCTCTGAAAATTTCAGACTCTATATGACAAGGGCTGACAGAATAACAGATTTGTCTCTCACACTTCCCCTCTCCCATCTGGTTCCTTTAGCAGAGAGCCAGTTTGGTGTAGTGGTTAAGTGCGCAGACTGTAATCTGTGAGAACTGGGTTTGATTCCCCACTCCTCCACATGCAGCTGCTGGTGTGACCTTGGGGCAGTTACAAGTTCTTTCAGGGCTGTTCTCTCATGAGTAGTTCTCAAAAGAACTCTCTCAGCCCCACCTACCTCAGTCACAGGGTGTCTGTTGTGGGGAGGAGGAGGGGAAGGAGATTGTAAGCCGCTCTGAGACTCCGAGTGAAGGGCGGGGTATAAATCCAATCTCTTATTCTCTTCTTCTTCGATCCATGGGCCCTGACTGGCTGTTACTCACTCTGCGCACACACATCAAACAGGAATACAGAGGATTGGTGATTGACAGAGATGGTCCAGACCTAGAAATGTTATGGTGAGGGGGCATAAGAGTACACTGGGTGGAGAGCTGCCAGGTCCCAAATATCTCTTCTTTAAAAAAAAAAAAAGATTATTTTCTTCCTACAAACACTACAACACTACAAAACACTAAACTAAAAGATAAGCTACACAAGGATCATATAACAAGGGGGCCCCCATGAAATTCACAAGGGGAATCCCATCTCACACACACACACACATTGATGAGCAGGCCCAACTGCTCACCTGGAAGCACTCTGCAACAGCAATTCCTGGGAGCTGCCCCGAGTCCAGCTCCTGGTGTCCGTCGCTGTGGCCAGGCCCTGAGTGGCTCCTGGCATCTGCTGATGCTGTGGCCGAACCCAACTGCCACGGCTGGGCCCTGAGCAGTTCCTGATGTGTGCTGCCAGTGCCACCGCAGCTGAACTCCAGTTTCTGCCGACGCTGCGGCTAAGCCCAGAGTGGCTCCCAGCATGCACTGCTGCTGTGGCCAGGCCTGGAGTAGCTCCTGGTATTGGCCTCTGGGTTCCACCACAGCTACCAATCACTGCTGTAGAAGAAAAGTAAGTGCGTTGTCTGCCCATGTGCAGACATTTTTTTATATTTTTTTTAATTGGGGGGGGATTTAAACATTTCAGATTTTTCTGCAAATCTGTGGAATCCCCTAACTTTCCTGGGAAATCTCTTTAGCATCCATGTGACCCCAAGCTGGGGATTTCAATACCCACAGATGAGGGCCACAGGTCACTAATAGTATATAGATTTTCTGCTAAATAGACCTCTGTTGTTCCTCTCCACCTGTGTCTTGTCTGTCAACTCAAAAATCCAAGAAGCAGGAGTCTCTGTTTACCTCACATATAAGCACAGTCTTAGTATGACAGGTTTCCAAATAAGAAATGAATTTTATTCATTTCTCAAAGTGTTTTTCCTTTCCTAAAGTGCTCTTCTATTTATACATACCTAAATTCTCTATAATGTAGAGGATACCTGTCTGCATAACAATAAATCTGATTGTTTTGCTACAGTTTGCAGGTGGAAAACATTTTTCACTGCCACAGGAGGTGGTGGTGGCTACAAGCATGGAGAGCTTCAAGAGGGAACTGGATAAACATATGGAGCAGAGGTCCATCAGTGGCTATTAGCCACAAGGTATAGATAGGGACTCACAGGCTGGGGCAGGTGATGCTCTGTATTCTTGGTGCTTTGGGGGGGGGACAACAGTGGGACGGCTGCTAGTGTCCTGTCCCCACTGGTGGACCTCCTGATGGCACCTGGTATTTTTGGCCACTGTGTGACAGAGTGTTGGACTGGATGGGCCATTGGCCTGATCCAGCATTGGCTTCTCTTATGTTCTTATGAGACTTTTAGGGAGCACATACTTTACATGCTACCAATCTTTATTTTAAAGCTGGTGTGTGTCCCCCCCCCGCCCTTTTTATTTGATTGTGGGCGGTTGGGGTATAAATAATCTATAGGAGAGGCCAGAGTGGGGGGACTGGATATTCTTGCCTCAGAGCCTCCCCGGCCCCATAGCCGACAGACGTGGGAAACAGAGTCTCCGTCCCCAGGACTAGGCCCAGCGGTTCCCCACAGGTTTGAAAGGTGATGTTTGAAAGCCTGCCTGTTGTTTGGATCCTTTGCGAGGGAACCTTTGGCATCTTCTTCCCAAAAGGGGGCAGCAATTAGAGAGGCTAACTGACATTCCCCTTGTTTTACAAATGTTACTTTGCGAAACGAAGCTGTAAGACGGATGGGCTTCAGCTATTATTCATTAGGGGAAGCCCTTTATCAATCTCAAATTAACAATTTCTCTTCAAGAGCCTCGCCGTTACCCTTCTCTCACAGCAACTTATCACAGCCCTGGAAATGTTGAATCATGGAAATCGCTGGAGAAAAAATAGAGGTTCGGAACTTGCAGGAGCGCGTCACCTTTTGTGGAAATGGCTGACACGCATTTAAAATTACCCCCCTACTCAATCGTAATGGCTCCATTTAAGCCTACTGCATAGGATATGGCTTTCAGGCAGTGAGCCGCTAATCTAGGGAAAAACTTTCTTCCTCCAAATGTGACATTTATGAAGCTCTTGTTTTCCGAGTCAAATTTTTTTTAAAAATTTGTTTTGGGGCTAAATGGTGTCCATTTGTCCTGCTAGAGAAGGCATACCTAGGGTAGGAGCAGAGATCCATCGCTGCTCCTTTTCAGTGGCTTTGTGGGAAAGCCTTTAGATTTATTAGCCATTGTCTCCGGGACTTATTTTTCACACACAGACATCCCACGATAATTTGTTGATCATTCACCAAGAAGAAAACCCCTTTCAGGGTGTGCGAGAGTTTGTCAAATCGCTCTCCACCCCCCACACTTAATCTTCTGACTTTCATTACCTCTTGGGGTGCCCACCCCTAGGCTTGGGTTAGTAGGGAAGACGGGTGTTGGGTATTACAAGTTGAAAACACTCAGTATATCTGGGGCTAAATGTTTGTTTATGTTACTCACAGGAAGTCACATGTTTTTCATGTAACCAATGTTCTTTAGCTGTAGAATACCCGGGAATTTTCTCCCTGATCTAGGAATTTGATTGGGACTAAAGTGTCAAGGTGTATTAGCATTTTATGGCTCTCTTCC
>NW_015175993.1:657170-664136 GCF_001447785.1 Gekko japonicus
GTGTAAACTGCGGCCAAGTCACAGCTGACTCATGGCTACCCCAGCCTGGGTCTTTCAAGGCCAGTGAGAAGCAGAGGTGGCCTGCCATTGCCTTCCTCTGCAGAGCATTCTTTGGTGGTCTCCCCTCCCAGTGCCGACCCTCCTTAGCTTCCGAGATCTGATGAGATTGGGCTATACCACACCACCTTCCCTCCCTTGGGTACTACATTAGCTGGCCAATATAACTAAAGTTTGCAAAACATACTGACTGTCTGTTTGTATTTAATCATCTCTCTCCTGGTTTATAGGCAGTTCCATCTTTCGCTTTCCCCTGAATACCTCTATTGTGTTGACTTTTATATTTGGTAAATGGCATGATTTTTCTCCCCCATCCCTTGCTGGAAAAGGAGTATCTCTTTAAATGTCCAAGAATTTTAAAAAGCATCATAAAAATTAAAAAACATCTAGGCCTGGAGTTATTTCTCATACTGGGGAACAGGGTTATTCCCCTCCAGAGAATCATGACCCCCCTATAACTATATAAACTCTCTGTGCACCTTCATAACTGGTCAGTCTCCAGCTTCTTATTTACAACACCCAATAGCAGAGTATTAAGAGACTGAGTCCATGGTGTGTTTAAAATATAAAAGTTTACTATAAACCTAACATGGGGAAAAGGTACACAGGATATAAAATAACAAAGAGCTAATATGGCTACATCCTTACAGCTAAAAGGTAAAACAGGAAGAGAATGGCGTCTCCTTCTCAGTCAGAACAAGGAGAGGAAAGAGAAGCCAATGTGCTAAATACTTGACACATTGGTTTCCAATCAGACTAGCAAGTTAGCTCCAAAGTTCCCACAGATTGGTTACAAACAAACATGTGACTTCCCGTTGATCATAACAAACATCATTAACCCTGTAAATACTGAAGTGTTTTACTTGTAACACCCAACACCCCCCCTGGCAATTTTGCACTAGTTCAGAGTCTCATATATGCAAAGCCTCAAGGGGGTGTAATAATTCCCGTGCCAGAAGGACTGAAAATCCACACAAGGACTGAAAATTTATTGGGAACCAAAACAGGGCCTTTCCTAGCCTCTGCTTGAGCAGGAACAGAACAGCTAACAACCAGGAGAGGAAGTGAAACCAAAGGACAGCCCAGGCCTTTTGGCCCTAAGGGATCAGGTGGAAATAACTAAACAGTTCAATAAGGGAACATCACCAAATTCACAGCTTGCCACAGTATAACAGGGGGGACCTGACCGGTTGACTGAAGCTTTAAAAAGAAGTCCACATGGAAAGATAATCAGCAAACACACTGAGAAACTAATAGTTAAAAATGTTTGATGTGAGTGCTGTACTACTGTCGAAGAAGCCCTCGTGCATTCTGATGTTCTGTCAAAAGGATGGCAAAGTCAATTCAGCATTAAATGTGAAACAATTCACCACAAAAGCAATATGTAAACCATTTGTTTCATTGGTCTAAAGTGTTCTGGAAGAAGAACATGAACATGGCCATTGGTTTGGTATGTTCAATCTTTTTTTGTCAAAGAAGGGGGGTGGGGACAGGACTCAGAAGTGTGATATGCTTACCATCATGGAGAAGTCCCCCAGCCACTTCAGGGGTATCCGTTTTGCTTTCCAAGCAGAGGCAGAATGAGGACAATCCAAGTCTGGAATGTGAGAACAATTCCATGAACCCTTCTTCGTTCTCTGCCAGAAAGGTAGACTGCGATTAAAGGAAGGAAGGAGATAAATGAAACCATAGGTTTATGCAGGCCCGTAGCTACAGTGGAGCTTTTTGGGGCCTGGCCCCCTGACTTCCTGCCAAGGCCCCCTAACTTTGATCCAGCCCTCAGGCCCTCTGGCTCCCTGGGCTGCCTGGAGGATTCCCAGTGCTCTGGGCTGACTGAAGGACTCCCCACCGCCCAGGCCCGTAGCCTGCATGGGGTCCTGGGGGCCCGGCCTTCCCACGGGTTTTGCGGGGCCCCTCCCCAATCACGTGGCACGTGACCCGACGGCTCCTGTGCAGCCCGTCCCAGTCTGGGGAGGGAAGGAGTGAAGGACAGGTGGGTGGGCAGAGCGAGCGGCGAGAGGAGCTGCGGTGGCGCTTGGAGCTGCTCCCGCCAAGGTCCTCAAAGGCACCGGGGAAGTTTTGGTGCGTCCCGCCAAGCACGCACGCGGCTCCCCTCGCCACCGCTTCCTGCCTCCCTCTGCTCACTGCTTATTTAAACTTATTTAAAGGCCCCCTGAATTACAAAATCCTGGCTACGGGCCTGGGTTTATGCCAACATAATCTGCTGTGCTTTTTGTCTCTTTGAATATCACTGCAGACGAGTTCAGATGAGCAAGTCATCAGGGGAGCATTTGAGTCCACAGCTACAAAAATGAGGTCTGCCGTCCACACTTCCCCCTGCTTTCCGCATCCTCCAGGCACATGCAGGAAAGAGTCTGGGGGAAGAGAGTGTCTCATTTAACTTGGGGAATTGTTAAGCGGCAGACGGTATGGATTAGACACTAATCAATCGACATGCCAGCAATTTACACATTAGGGGATATGCAGAGGACCAATGGAAAGGAGCATCCAATTCACCATCTCTGTTTTGAGACCTGCGACTTGTCGCTGGTTAAGCTAAGATGTTGGCACTTGTGGTTGCAACCGAGGGTCTACACACTGCAGGCAGTGCCCAGCCTGATTTCCCATGGCAGAAAGGGATGTCCATCCTGGAGATGGGAAAACAGAGCTGGAAAAGAGCTTTCCTTTCTCAAGGTGAACGGTTGCTAGACCTAGGCCCCGGTCACACAGGAGGTTTTGGCCCGGAAGAGGGACAGATCGGGGGCGCAGCAAACAGGCGCGATCAAACTGCAACATCTGGGAAGTGGCGCGCACCTGTCCCCGATCCGTCCCTTCAGCCGGAAAACCCGCTGCAAAAAAGAACCTGCAAAAGAGCAGGACTTGCCGGAAACGGCGCAGCAAGTGCGGCCATGAGATCGCCGGCGCACCCATCTTCTGGAGCAATCGAGGCTCCCGGCCAAACTGCACATGCGCACACATGCGCAGTTTGGCTGCCTCACTCTCCCTTCAGTGGCTTCCCCCCGGCATCTGATCGTGCCGGGGAGGAACTGCGCGGCGGCTCAGGGGATCTATCTGATCCCACCGCCGCGTGTCTCTTTTGGTGCGGTTCTAAAAAGCCGCACTTTGGCCGTTCTTTTTCCCCCGTGTGGCAGGGGCCCTAATCTACTACAGGACCACAAACAATTTCTGGGAGGAGGCGGAAAGAAAAGCAGTGAGTTCTGCTGAGCTTCTTCCAACTGAAGTCTTGTTTATTATTCAAATCAGTATGATTGTCCAGCCTGAGTAGCCCAGACTAGCCCAGGCTCAGCAGGGTCAGCCTTGGTTGGTTCTTGGATGGGACATGGGAGACCACAAAGCGAGTCCAGGGTTGCTTCGCAGAGGCAGACAACGGTGAACCACCTCTGAACACCTCTTGCCTTGAAAACCCAACGGGGTCACCGGAAGCCGGCCGTGACTTGATGGCACATTCCACCACCCTGATCGTCTGGTCCTGCTATTGACTTGGGAGTCTTGGTGTCGTGGTTAAGAGCGCAGACTCTAATCTGCAGGCCCATAGCTACCATGGGGCCCAAGGCAAGGAGGCAAGCAGGTGTGTCCTCTGGCCCTGGCCAGGGGCACCCAGCTCTGCTCCTGTGCGCCAATGCGCCCACATGCTGCCCCTTCATGGCCAGCCCAGCCACCGCACGGCTTGCCTCTCCCAGCCCTGGGAGGGAGCCGAGGGTGGAAGTCAGGTTGCCCCTGGTGCCCTGACGCAGGAAGGGGCACTGGAGCTCCTCTGGGAGGGAGGGAGGGAGGGAGGGAGCCAGACAGTCCACAGGGAAGGGCTGCCCTTGCTGGGGGGGAGGGGAGCTGTCCCCCCAATTTAATTAGATCACGGGGCCCCAATGCCCCCTCACAAAAAAGTCCCTAGCTATGGGGCTGCTAATCTGGGAGAACCAGGATTTATTCCCCACTCACTCCGCATGCAGCTGCCGGTGTGACCTGGGGTCGGTCAGAAATTCACCAGCAGTTCTCTCAGAGCTCTCTCAGCCCCACCTACCTCACAGGCTGTCTCTTGTGGGGAGGGGAAGGGGAAGGAGATTGTAAGCCGCTCTGAGACTCCGAGTGAAAGGCAGGGTATAAATCCAACCTCTTCTTCTCTTCTTCTTTCTTGGCATCTCTGCTGAAATAACATTTTGAAACCTCTCCCTGGGGAAGAGGGAAGTCCCTCAGAGTATCACTGAGGGGTGAGCTAGCTAACGTCTGTCAGGTGGTCTCATCTTCTCCCAGGAGTGTGGCCTCCACCTTTCTGGACATTGTGGCAGGACATCTGCCACTGGCATAGGGTTGCCAGCCTCCAGATGGTAGCTGGAGATCTCCTGGGATCACGACTGCTCGCCAGGTGACAGGGATCCGTTCCCCTGGAGAAAATGGCCATTTTGGAAGGTGGGCTCTCTATGGCCTTGTACCCCACTGAAGTCCCTCCCGTCCCGTCCCCAAGCATCCCGTCCTCCTCAGGATCCACCCCCAAAATCTCCAGGTACTACCCCACAGCTTAGAGGGAGCATCGCTAGGCACCTGCTCCTGTTCATGTTGTATCTATTCCCATTTTCATTCAACACATCTGTGTTGCACTTTTGAATGGAGTTCCAGATGTCCTAGAGGGGCTTGGAGCAAGAGGGAGGAGGAAGCCCGCGGTCCTTGGCTGGAGCTCCAGCTCTACGGTTGACCTTTGGTGAGGGGAGGCCTTGGAAGGAAGTGTCCCCTGCACCCCACCCTGGGGCTTGCAGACATCTCCTCCCGGAGTTAGGTGACTCTGCTTTCTCAATTGGGCAGAGTTAAACTTTGGAGCAACTGTTTGAAATAGTATATTGAGATGTGATGACGGGTCCACAGATGTGACGTGCCTCTTAATGAAGTCATGTCGGACTCCTCTTCCCCCTTGCAGTCACTCATGTGTTTGCAATCCAGACTCGTAACGGGCGTTCGATTTATGCATCCACGGGAGTGTGCCAAACACAAAATGTTTTATGGTTTTATTTAATCTTCCTTTGCAAATGTTCTCTCTGCGCATGGCTGGGAAACAACGGCCATTCTGAGACGCTGGCGAACACCGTTCCTAGTCAGTAGAACAGAAAACCTCCTTTTGCATGGTGTGTGATGGGTGTGTGTGTTTGTCTCCTGTAGCAAAATCCGATGCCCCATCCGGGTGGCCACTGGACCACTGGGACCTCCTGGGCTTTGGCCTCCGGAAAGAGGAGCTGGGAGGGTCCTACTCTGGCTCCCACAGGGAAACGGTGCTTTAAAAAAAAAATCTGGAGAGAAACAGCCTCGGGTGCTCAACAGGTTTGCTGAGATGGTTTGTGTTTATTTATTTATGTATTTCATTCATTTTTGCCCCGCCTCTCTTCCCAATGGGGGCGCAAAGCCACTTACATCGTTCTCCTCTCCTCCATTTTATCCTCACAACAGCCCTGTGAGGTAGGTTAGGCTGAGAGGAGGAAGAGAAGAGGAGGAGGAGGAAATTGGATTTATACCCTGCCCTTCACTACCCGAAGGAGTCTCAGAGCGGTTACAATCCCCTTTCCTTCCTCTCCCCACAACAGACACCCTGTGCGGTAGGGTAGGGCTGAGAGAGCTCTCCCAAGAACTGCTCCTGAGAGCACAGCTGTGAAAGAACTTGTGACTGACCCAAGGTCACACCAGCAGCTGCATGCGGAGGAGTGGGGAATCAAACCCAGTTCTCCCAGATTAGAATCTGTGCTCCTAACCACTGCACCAAATTGGCTCTCGGTCACCCACCAGGTATCCCCCATGGGGATACGAACCTGAGTTTCGTAGATAGTAGGCCAGTGCTCTGACCACTGACATCATACTGACATCATACTGGCTGTCATGTTCCTTTAAGAGTTGAGGGCAAAGGCAGAACAGGCTGTGATGGGGCTGCAGGGTGGGTGGGGGAGTGTTGTACGCTGCAGAGCTCCTAGAGCTACAAGACATCCCCCCCCCATCACTGCCTGGCCCCATCCAGGTGTTTCACCTCTTGGGAATTCTCCATAGGCAATAGGATGGCACTATTACAAAAGGCTTGCAAAATTACTTGGGGAAAGCATTGGGGACTGTGGTCTATATACTATTGTGTATGGCTCACTGTGGCTTGGATCCTGTTGGCAAGCCTGGCATCCTTTAATGTGTATCTGAAGAAGTGTGCCTGCACAGGAAAGCTCATACCTGGAACGAAGCTCCGTTGGTCTTAAAGGTGCCCCACTGGACTCACACTTTGCTCTACTGCTTCGGACCAACTCCGCTGCCCACCTGGGTTTGTGTCATGTGAACACCGTCCTAGGCTTGGCTTGAGTTTTGGGTGGGGTTTTTTTTTTAGACCTCTGATTGGTTCCGCAACCCCCGTCCTATTTCATTGCTTATGGAGTGACCCGTCTTGCAGATGGTATGGACGAATTCTGTGTAACCCGCCTTGAGTCCCGCGGGAAAGGCGGACTATGGAAAAGGTAAACAGTCAATAACAAATAATAGCAATTTGAGGGGCCCCCCGACCCTCCAGGAGTCAGGGATGCGGGGGGGAGGGGCAGTCCTGCTGCACTCTCGGGAGGCTCTCCGCAGCCGAGGGTGCTCGATGCACGCGTGACGCCTGGGCCCCGGGAGAAGCCCGCTCGGAAGGCGCCGGCCAGGCAGCAGGGCTCCCCTCCCTCCGGCTCCTCTCCCCCCACGGCCGCCAGGAGCCGGGGCTGCCCGTCAAGCGCCGCCAAGGAGGCGAAGAAGGAAGGGGCTCCCTGGCTGGGAAGGAAGGAAGGGCCCCAACAAGGGGGTTCCAGAGGCTCCAACCAGCCCCGGGCCGAGGGGGGTGGGGAGGGAAGGGGGCGGCCAGTCCGGCGGGGCGGGCCCTAATCGGATCCCCTCGCCCCCCATTGT
>NW_015175993.1:664746-665129 GCF_001447785.1 Gekko japonicus
AACCGAATTAGTATATTATTATTATTATTATTATTATTATTATTACTACTACTACTACTACTACTACTACTACTACTACTACTACTACTACTCCATTACTATCATAATCGCCGCCACCGCCATTATATTACTATTATTACTACGACTGTTGTTGTTGTTGTTGTTGTTGTTGTTGAATTAAAATGGGGAGAAGAGAAAACTTGGTTTCCATTGGAGTGGGGCGGAGAACAGACTTCGATTTCCGAGCTAAATCTTCCCGCTCAGGTCTACTCCGAACCAAGTCCCTTTTTGTTCGATGGGCCTTACTCCCAGGAACGGATGAGCCGGAACACCGATTCTAGGCTGTCCGGGAACAGGCCTTTTGTTGTTAACCCCCCCCCCCT
>NW_015175993.1:665187-665876 GCF_001447785.1 Gekko japonicus
TCACCCACCCACAGTTGGGGGAGCTGAAATGGGGGGAGATTTAAATTTTCATGTTTGGATGGGTTTGTTTTTTGGGGTTGTTTTTTGCTTTTTTTTAAAAAAAGTGCAATGGAAAACGTTTCTCTTCCCATTTTCAGCTCCTTCGTATCTCCAGCTTGGCTGCCGGGGGCACTAATGCCTGACACCGGTCCCGGCAGTCTTGAAAGCGGATCTGAGAATTGATCCCACACCAATTAGGTTCGAATCCGGAAGCACTTTCGAGACCGACGAGAGCTGCAGAGGAGGGGGGGGGGCAGCTCCCGAGAGCCCCTTTCCCAGGCTATCCCCCCGGTGCCAGAATAGTTCACACCAGAGGACAGGGCCCCGGCCCCTAGGAGCCTGCAGTCGAGAGAGGGGAAGAGAGCGAACCACGGATCGGTCCGGATTCTCGACAACGCCGAGGGCAGCGCGACGACTTCCCAGGAGACTCTTCTTGGCTTGGGGGTTTTGGAGCGGTCGGTTGGCTTCACATCCCGGTTTTAGCCTCGGGTTCTTGCGGGGGTGACCTTGGTGGGGGACTCGCGCCTGAAAAGGAAAGGACAGCGACCGGTCCCCAAAGGGAAATGTAACGCACTGTGCACACCCCTCTCAGAAGTCGCCTCCTCTTTCCAGCTTCACGGGGGGGGGGGGGGGTCCCCCCGAAAAGTTTG
>NW_015175993.1:666018-669066 GCF_001447785.1 Gekko japonicus
GCAATGTTCCCTCTAAGGTGAGTCAGTGTGAGCTAGCTCACAGTGTTTTAGCCTCCGGCTCACACATTTCTGTCTTAGCTCAGGAAGGAGGGCTCCGGAGCAAGCTAATTTACGCAGTCGCCAATTCGCTCGCTCACAACTCTAATACCAGCAGGTCAACTAAAAGAAGAGTTTTTGCTCTCAAGACCCCACGGCTTAGAGGGAGCATCGGTGCCCGCGCAATGTTCCCTCTAACCTGCAGAGCCTTGTGAGCAGAAATTCTATTTTGTGAGCGACTGGCATGAAAGTTGTGAGCGAGCCATTTAGCTGCTCCATCAATTCGGTTGCTCTGGAGCCCTCCTTCCTGAGCTAAGACAAACATGGGTGAACCAGAGGCTAAAAAAACTGTCAGCTAGCTCACACTGACTCAGCGTAGAGGGAGCATCGGTGCCCTGTCTCCTCTGGCCTCTTTTGCAAGGGTTCTTTTACAAACCCACCTTCTGGCTGGGAGAGAGAAAAGGCTCGGAGGGCTCCGTCTAGTCCCACGGGGGCCTGACGAAGAAGGGGCCCCTCCGACGGACTGTCTGGGGAGCTCCTGCCCGGGAACGCTGGTGGGTCTGGTAGGGGCTGCCGGACTCGACTCGGGCTCTTCCTGGGCGTCCTGTTGGCGAGGCCGGCGGGGAACGGTGTCCCGACCTGGGTGCTGCCCACGAGGCCAGGGAGGGTGCCGCCGTGGGGAGGAGGCCGCGACTTCGAGGGGCCAGCCGTCGTTCGTTCCTCGGGGCACCACCAGGCATGATGAGTCCCGCCGCCCGCCCACTCTCACGAATCGCGAGTCATAACAGAGGCCCAGCGCCGTCGTGGCCCCCGGCAGCCAAACTCAGGCCCTTCGCGCCCCCCACCACCACCTCGGTTGAAGCCAGAAGTCAGGCAGGAGAACAGGAAGGGGGGGGGGGGCCGTTGACGGGACGGCGACGAGTTGGGGTCCTAAGAGGGGGGGGGGCTGAGTGTGGAAGGCGGCCCCGAGGGAAGGGGAGCTGCTGAAAATCCTCCTCCTCTTCGCGGGTACCGAACCTCATTTTTGGCTAGGGTGGGGGGCGCCTCTCGGCAGCCTCTGCCTGGCCTCCCCTCACCTGTTGCGTCCTGCGGGGCTCTGAGCTGCAGGCCGACCAGTCCGGGCCGGCGTCGAACAGCCAGGCTGTGTGCCTTCTCTCCCCCCCCCCTCCAAACAGGCCCTGGCATGTTTATCGGTTCAAGTCCAGGAGGAGCCCCCTGGAGACGAGAGACGCAGCCGGGTCCCCAGGGCCGCCGCTCCCCGGCACCAATGGACCCCCAGTGCTCCCTCTAAGCCGGGGAGTGTCCTGTGAGCAAAACCTCCACCGTGTGAGCTGCTGGCATTAAAGCTGGGAGCGAGCGATTGGGCTGCGGCGTAAATCCGTTTGCTCTGGAGCCCTCCTTCCTGTGCGAAGAGCGGAGGCTAAACACCTGTGGGCTCGCTCACACGAACTCAGCTGAGCGGGAACGCTGGTCCACACTGCCGGCGTCGGACAGGAGTCCCAGCGGGACTCTCCGGTGTTTCCGGGGCCCTCGTCCCGTCTGCCCACGGAGGCCGGCGCCTCAGGCTCTCCTTGGGGCCGGAGGCCGGCGACCCTTGGATCTGCTGCGCCTCTCCTTCCCGCCTCGACGCCAGAAGGGCCGGCCGGGCGCGCTGGACCTCCGCCTCGGGGCCAAGGAGCGCGCCCTGTCCGCAGCGCCCGGGAGGAAACCCGAGGGCTCTTCCCAGCGGGTCCCATTCGGCCTCGTCGTCCAGTCCGGCCGGGCGCAGCGTTCTGTGCGGCCCGCAGGTCTGCGCGGCGCTCCCGGCCCCGAAGCTGGCTGGAGAAGTCGCGGCCCGGCCAGACGCGTTGGCCTTCCCTGCTCCCTACTTTGGTGGTGGTGGTGGTGGGGTTTCTCCCCTTGAGGAGACGCCGCCGCCCCCGGTGGGGCAGGAGGGGGGGAGGGTGCGAAAGATCCCACGGGGCGGCCTGCCAATCACAGCGGCGATAATTAAGCCAATCAAGTCAACACAAATAGAAACGAGACAGAGAGAGAGATGATGACCCTGGAGGGGGGGGGGGTTCCTGCCTCCTTTGGAGTCCCCCTCCTCGGGGGGATTGGGAGGCAGAGAAACCGAGCAGCGCCCCACAACAAGGCCGTGACTTAGCAGCAGTCATAAGGGGGGGGGGGAGAGAAGCGGTCTGGAATATTTTCCTCTCCAGGGCAGAAGGGGAGAGGAGACCGCAGACCGTAGTCGCGGCCCTCCGAGGCAGAGCGCTGCTCCTTTCGACGAGACCTCCCCAAGTGCCCCCCTCCCCCCGCCGCCGCTCCTGTTTCTGAAGGGACAGAACCCTCGTTTCGGCGCCTCCTCCCTATTCGCACGAGGGAAATTTCCTCCTCTCCCTGACAGGGCTTCGGGCCCCAGCCGGGGAAAGGAAGGAAGAACCGCGGCAGGTCCGGCGCGCCTCTCTCGCCTGAAGGAGCCCGAGATCTCCCCACCCCCGCAGTGTTCCCCCTAAGCTGAGTCAGTGTGAGCTAGCTCGCAGTTTCTTAGCCTCCAGCGGACACATTTTTGTCTCCGCTCAGGAAGGAGGGCTCCAGAGCAAACGAATCGATGCAGCAGCCCATATCGCTCGCTCACAACTTTAATGCCAGTCGCTCACGAAGCAGAATTTTTGCTCACGGGACTCCACAGCTTAAGAGGGGGGCGGGGAGGAAAGGAAGAGTGGAGGGGCTATTAAGCCCCCCCCCGTCCGCGCAGGCGAGCCAGCCCAGGCGTCGGCGTCGTCGGCGGCCTCGGAATTAATCACGGGGAGTTAATTTGAAGCGCAGACAAGTTGCTGTTAATTTAGTGCGGGGCGGCCGGGCTGGCGGGAGGCGCGGAGGTTTCGGCCGAGCCTCTCGGGGCTCATTAATCAGCGGGCTGCGACGGCCGGGCTTGATTACAATTTGCAAAAAAATTCATTAGCGCCGCGGCGATTGACAATTTTTCTCCCTGCCTGTGATGTGACTCATTAGGCAGCCAAATGAAAG
>NW_015175993.1:669514-671349 GCF_001447785.1 Gekko japonicus
CCGGAAAACACGGACACCCCCCCCCACCAACTTCCCGGGCCCAGGGAGAGGAAAGGGAAAGGGCGCCCTCTGGTCCACTCCCCGCGTCTCCAACGCGCGCTTTCTCCCCGTCCCCGGAGTTGCGCTGAACCCGGGTACACTCGGCCCCCGCGCCATCTGACCCCTCCAGACCCCAGGATGCCGGCCGACGCCACGACCGCCATCCTCCCGGGCTTTGAGCGGCGGCGGCGGCGGCGGGGCTCTCGCCCTCCCCCAGGCCGGCCAAACCGGTCTCCAGAAGAACACGCGACCCGCGTCACATCCCCACGACACATCCGACCGCTTCCCGGTCCTCCCCCGGGACTCCTCCCGCGAGTTCGTGGTCGGGAATCGTTTCCCCGAGGGAGAGCCCGACGGCGGTCCTTTCCGAGGACTCGGTCCTGCGGAGACCCCACTCTGTCGGAAGCTGCCCCCCCCCCGCCGCCCCCAGAACCTTGCCGGCCTCTCCGGAGCCGCCGGACTCGAGATCCAGCTACGCTCGGGGAGAACCCGGAATGTCCCAAACGGCCGGGCGGCGGCGGCGGCGGCGGCGGCGGCGGTCTGGGAGGGGTTGTTACTTTGACACCGACCCGGCGGCGACCATCCCAAGGGGCTCCCAGCTCCGGGCCGCCCTAGGTCCTCCCCCACACACACACACACCAAGGCTCCCTCTAAGCTGTGGAGTCTTGTGAGCAGAAACTCTTCTTTGTGACCTACTGGCATTAAAGTTGTGAGCCAGCAGTTTGGCTCCTGCATGAATTAGTTTGCTCTGGAGCCCTCCTTCCTGAGCGAAGGCAAAAATGCGTGATCCGGAGGCTAAAAAACTGTGAGCTAGCCCACACTAACTCAGCTTAGGGGGAACATTGTCACCCACCCCTTCCCGCAGCTGGTCTTGCTGGGTTTCCCCCTTCGGAGAGGCGAGTCCTGGCGGGCGCCGTGCGTCGGAAAGGCCGAAGAAGACCCGCGTTTCAGACGCCCTCCGGCCGCTCGGGGTCCCTGGGCGCTTTCGCCGCGGGGGAGAGGCCAGAGGCGGCCCGGCGTCGTCTGGATTTCTTCCCGCGGCCTTCTTTGCCAACAGACCCGAGTCCCCGAGAGCCGCCGGGGAGCGGCCAAGGGAATCGGGCTCTTCTTCGGCGGGCGAACGGCGGAGTGGCTGCTACGGCCGGGCCCGCGCCCCCTCTCCGCCGGTTTTCATGCGCTCCCTCTCCGGAGTCCCCTCCGGCGCTCGCCCTGAAGCCCCTCTGCTAAGTCGCTCTGACGACTGCCTCGCCTCGCCTTCCCCGACGGGCCGGCCCGCCTGGCACTGGCTGGCTTCTGTCTGGCCCACTCTTGGTCCGGCGGGCGCCTAGAGGACGTGGAGCCGCGCCCCGCCAGCCACCCGACCGCTCGCCTTCTCGCCAATGCTCCTTCTAAGCTGCGGAGTCCTGTGACCACAAATTCTGCTTTGTGAGCTCCTGGGCTCCTGGCATCAAAGTTGTGAGCGAGCCATTTGGCTGCTGTATAAATCAGTTTACTCTGGAGCCCTCCCTCCTGAGCTGAGACAAAAATCTGTGAGCCGGAAGCTAAAAAACTGTGAGCTGGCTCAGACTCACTCGGCTTAGAGGGAACCCTGCTTTCCGCCCCGCTCTGTCGACCTGCCCAAATCCATCCAGGTTGGCTCGGAAGCCGAACCGGAGCGGGACTTTCCTAACCGGACACGCAGGCCCTCCCCGGCGGCCCCCTGGCCTGGAATTCCCAGGAGGCGAGTCGCTGGACCCGGTCCCCAAAGCCCCGGCCGGGCCCGACGACGCCCTCCCCGCGCAGCAGCCCCCCCCCGG
>NW_015175993.1:671849-672812 GCF_001447785.1 Gekko japonicus
CCCCTTGCCGGCCTGTCCGCCTGGCCTTGGTCCCCCCCGCTGTCCTCTGTCCAGAGTCCGGAGCGTCCCGCAATAAATAGGGCGAGGGGGGTGGGCGGGTGGGCGAGGGGGGGAGCGCGGGAGAGCGAGTCCCCGGGGGCCGCCGCTCAGGGCCGGGCCTGCTCGAGCTGCTGGTGCTGGCTCCGGATGGCGAACCGGCTGACGTGGACGGGGATGGGGACGACGATCTTGGGGTTCCGCGAGGGCTCGCCGGTCTTGGAGTTGGCGTTGCCGGCCTTGACCCGTTTCCACTTGGCGCGCCGGTTCTGGAACCAGATCTTGACCTGCACCTCGCTGAGCTTGAGGGCGTGCGCGATCTGCGAGCGCTCCGTCAGCGAGAGGTACTTCTTGCAGTGGAACTCCTTCTCCAGCTCCAGGAGCTGCTCGCTGGTGAAGGCCGTGCGCCGCCGGCGGTTCTTGCCCGTCGACGTGGTGTTGTTGGCGGCCGCCGCGCTCGGGCCGCTCTCCTCCAGGCCCGCGCCCGCCTCGTCCTCCTTGTGCGCCGCCTGGCCCGGCAGATTGTCGTCGGAGCTGTAGTCCAGGTCGCTGTCCATGGAGAAGCTCTCCTCCTTGCCTTTGGCCGCCGCCGCCGCCTCCTCCTCGCCCTTCGCCTCCTCCTTCCCCGACGCGCCTCGGACGGCCCCTGCAGGGGAAAGAAGCAAGAAGGCGCCCGGCGGCGCGTTACTGGCGGCCGCCGCCCGCCCGCTCGCTCGCCCCGGCTTCCCCTCCGACCTCCCCCCGAGCCGGGACCCGGCCATGAGAGAACCTTCGCCTCCTCCTTCCCCGACGCGCCTCGGACGGCCCCTGCAGGGGAAAGAAGCAAGAAGGCGCCCGGCGGCGCGTTACTGGCGGCCGCCGCCCGCCCGCTCGCTCGCCCCGGCTTCCCCTCCGACCTCCCCGCGAGCAGGGACTCGGCCATGAGAG
>NW_015175993.1:674485-676313 GCF_001447785.1 Gekko japonicus
GAGGCTGGTCCGGGGCCCCTCTGTGGCGGCGCGCCGGGGGCGGGGGCTGTCCTGCCGCCAGGGGGCAGGGAAACTCCCGGGTCACCTCCGAGGTTCGCAGGCGGCCGGGGCGATTTGGGCCACCGTGGGCCTTGGGCCCCGCTCCGGTCCCCAGCCTCCATAGACGCCGCCTGGGCCGGTTCTCCTCTCTCTCCCCCTCTCCCAACCCGGCTGCCGGGCCCGGAGCGGAGCCGTCGCCCCCCGCCCAGCTCTCCGGGCTCCCCCCTCAGGCCTGGGGCAGCAGCGCCCTCGGACCCAAGGCGCCTGGGCCGGTTCTCCTCTCTCTCCCCCCCTCCCAACCCGGCTGCCGGGCCCGGAGCGGAGCCGTCGCCCCCCGCCCAGCTCTCCGGGCTCCCCCCTCAGGCCTGGGGCAGCAGCGCCCTCGGACCCAAGGCAGCTCCGCGCCAGCCGGGAGAGAAAGAGGCCGCCTGCCTTCTCGGGGACTCTTTAATGAGCGTTCATTTCCAGGCCCTTCGGAGGGGACGGAGCGCTCCGTCATCCAGGCAACTTCTTGGCTCCGGGGCCTCGGCGGAGAGAGCCTTTCTTTCCCGGCGCTGGGCGAAGGACGCACAGACACCAATAAACCAGCCAAAAAACAAAAAAAGCCCCACCCTCTCCCCGGCCTTCCAAGTTGGTCTCCAGGCGTCCGGCGCGAGTTTCACAAAGGCGTTCTTGTGTTAAGCAAAGAGAATCGCCCCCAGACCCATCCGACACACCAATTTGCGCGGAGCCAAAGGCGCCGCACGCAGCCGCCTCTCTCTCTCTCTCTCTCTCTCTCTCTCTCTCTCTCTCTCTCTCTATCTCTCTCATTCACGCTTTCTTTTTCTTTTTTCAAAAAGGGAAGAAGCAGCAGCAGAAGCGAGCGAGAGCGAGCGAGCGCGGCCCCCCCGCCACAAGCCCCCCAAACCGACTCCAGGCGGCTCCCCCGGGCGCAGGCGGCCTTCCCGCTCGCCTTTGAAAACGGCTCCGGCAATTATGCCCAAAGAAGGGGGGGGACGAGTCTGTTGTGCCGCTCCCCCTCTCTTGCCGCGGGCGGGCCGGGCCCGGCCGGGCCTCTCCTGCGGGCGCCTTTTCAAAGCCCTCCCAACACACGATGTCTTTCTTCGGGACAAAAGGCAGGACGGGGGAGGGGGGGGGAAACCCCAAACTTGTAAATTGACCGTCAAGGGAACTTTCAGCCATTTAGAGGCCATAAATAACGGCGGAGGGGCCTGGCGGAGAGGCAAGCCCCGGCCATTAAGGGAGATTTCCCAAGCAAAGATCAAGTGCTTTATTAAAGGGAATAATAAAAAAGAGGGGAAGATTGATTTGCATTCCTCTAATTTGGGAGGGTCTTTCTTTCTTTCTTTCTTTCTTTCTTTCTTTCTTTCTTTCTTTCTTTCTTTCTTTCTTTCTTTCTTTCTTTCTTTCTTTCTTTCTTTCTTTCTTTCAAAAGGCCAACGAATTTCTTTGACGAAAGACACGGAGGCGGGGGAAACGAATGACCACAGAAAATAACCCTTTTCACCGATTATTTCCTCTTTATTCGCCGGAGTGGCAACGGAGCGCGCCCTTTCTCCCGCTCCCCGTTTCCCAGCCCCCCCTCCCGCCGCTCGCCTCTTCGCTGCCGCTGAGATCTGACTCCCGACCTCCTCTCGAAGCCTCCCGGAGTCGCCAAATCCCGCCTTTGGACTTTGCGCCAGGCAGGGGGGATTCGACAGGCGGCGCGGGGCGACTCGCGGAGGGTTCACACGGATCCGGTGTTCGACGGAGCGCCTCTCGCCTTCCCTCCGCCCCCCCCCCGTCCCCT
>NW_015175993.1:677246-678781 GCF_001447785.1 Gekko japonicus
GGGGGCGCTTCGGACGGGCAGCCTCCCCCCCCCAGGTCTCGGAATGGGCTTTCCGGGGGATCCGCCTCCTGGGCCCACGATCTCTGAAGCCCGGCTGCTCCCTCGAAGCTGCGGAGTCCTGTGAGCGAAAGTTCCGCTTTGTGAGCTGCTGGCGTTACAGTTGTGCGCCAGCGATCTGGCCACTGCAGAAATCAGTTCCCTTGGGAGCCCTCCTTCCCTGAGCGAAGAGAACCATGTGTGGGCCGGAGCCTCCAGAGCGGTGAGCCGGCTCACACTCACTCTGCAGCCCCTGCCTTCTCGGCGCGCGCGCGTAAGGCGCAGAGTCCGGCGTCCGAAAGGGGCCTGCTGGGGTAGGAACTCCTGGGGAGCTTCCCGGGGCTGGGGTTCGTGTGCGCGCGCACTCCTGCCTCCCCTGCCCGCGGACCCGAGTCCCTCCTTACAGACGCTGCCAGTGCTCCCTCTAAGCTGTAGAGTCTTGTGAGCAAAAATTCTACTTTGTGAGCTGCTGGCATTAAAGTTGTGAGCGAGCGATTTGGTTACTGCATAAATCAGTTTGCTCTGGAGCCGTCCTTCCTGAGCGAAGGCAAACATGGGTGAACCAGAGGCTAAAAAACTGTGAGCTGGCTCACACTCACTCAGCTTAGAGGGAACACTGGCTGCCAGGGGTGCGATTGCAGCGGGTTCCCTTCCCCCGCATCTGCGCTGGTCTCCGATCCCTTCGCTGCCCCCTCCGCCCCGTCCTCCCCTCCCGACCCCCTTGGCCTTCCCCATCAAGGCACCGGTGGCAGAGGGCCGGGTGGCCCCTTCGCCCCCTCCCCAGGCAGGAAAGCGCCCCCCTCACCGCCCACGCCAAGGCCCAAAGGGGCCCCCTCGCAACCAGGGCTCCCCCTAAGCTGAGTGAGTGTGAGCTAGCGCACAGTTCTTTAGCCTCCGGCTCACACCTTTTTGTCTCCGCTCAGGAAGGGATGGCTCCAGAGCAAACTAATTGATGCAGCAGCAGCCAAATGGCTCGCTCACAACTTTAATGCCAGGAGCTCACAAAGAAGAATTTTTGCTCACGAGACTCCGCAGCTTCGCGGGAGCAGCCTGGCTTCTGGCCGCTTGGAGGCCCAGCCTGTCCCGGCCCCCCTGGGATCGGAGCCCCTCAGACCGTCTTCTCTGGCCTTTAACCCTTTCGGCACCTGGGAACGGAGTGACGCCGAAAGATCCGTTTAGAACGACGCCGGGCCCCCCTCCGCGTCTTCTCCCCCCCCCGCCCAGATGTTGGGTCTGCGGGTGTGGTGGCCAAAGGAAGCCCCGGGAGTTCCCACCTTCCGATTGCCAGAGAATCCAGACCCCCTCATTTCAAAACGCCCCGTGAAAACAGGGGGAGAAACTGACACAGACGTTCGTAATTAATACGCTTGTTAACCCCCCCCCCTTTGCATATTTTTTTTAAAGTTCTTTTTATTAATTTTCTCATAAACAGATTTCAGTAACATTACTATTAACAGATAATGTTCCCTTCTGGAGTCAAACCTGCGGCGGAGGATGGG
>NW_015175993.1:679750-679925 GCF_001447785.1 Gekko japonicus
GAATTGTTTTACTCTGGCTCTGCTAGACTATTTTATCTCTGCTAAATACCATTTTTTCAATAACTCACTATCACCCAACAAAGGTTATGGGTGCCCAGATCGCTTCAGCTGTGACAGATAGCTAAGCAGAGTGCAGCAGCCAGACTTTGAGTCAAGAAGAAATCACGGAGAGGCA
>NW_015175993.1:679988-680760 GCF_001447785.1 Gekko japonicus
TGGTTAAGTGTGCGGACTCTAATCTGGGAGAACCGGGTTTGATTCCCCACTCCTCCACTTGCACCTGCTGATGTGACCTTGGGTCAGTCACAAGCTCTGGCACAGCTGTCCTTGAAAAAGAGCAGTTTGTGTCAGAGCTCTCTCAGCCCCACCTACCTCACAGGGTGTCTGTTGTGGGGAGGGGAAGGGAAAGAAGTTTGTAAGCCGCTCTGAGACTCCAAGTGAAGAACATTGGATTTATGAGATTCAGACAACATCCCGTTTTCTTCATGAACTTGTGGGACCAGACTAGCCGCCTGTGTTTCCAAGTCGGAGAAAGCCTGCACTGTTTGATCTGAGTTCGTCTTCTTCCGTGCGGAGTGAAAGAAAAAAAGGAAAAGGGGTAAGATCGATCCTAAGACCGCTGCGTTTCCAAGTCGGAGAAAGCCTGCACTGTTTGATCTGAGTTCGTCTTCTTCCGTGCGGAGTGAAAGAAAAAAAGGAAAAGGGGTAAGATCGATCCTTGCCAGCATTGCTGAAAAGCCTAATCTCACGCTAACAAAAGATCACCTTGTTGTCTTCACCACTCTCAAGTTTTGGTAACGTATTAACAAGGAGAAATCATTATGTCTGCAGCTAAGAATCTTGCTTTTTTCAATCTTCCCACCTTAGACTCAAGTAATTTCTCTTGGTGGAAGAGATCAGTAAAGAATGCCCTTCAGGTGCATGGGGCTGTTTCTGTGCTAACTAATGATCCTCCTGCAGCCGGAGCCGCTCTTGAAAAGTACAAAGA
>NW_015175993.1:681797-693579 GCF_001447785.1 Gekko japonicus
GCAACAAGTATTTTGTCAGTTTTCTGGAAGGAAAATCCAGATATGTCTATACCTACCTGCTTAGGAGCAAAGATGAGGTGCTTGACAAGTTTAAATGCTATGCTGCTGCTGTTAAAAACAAATTTGGCAAAGCGCCAGATGTGCTGTTCACAGATAATGGCACAGAATACTGCAGCAGTGAGTTCCAAAGATTCATGGAACAAGAAGGAATTGAACATAAGACTACAATTCCTTATTCTCCTCAACAAAATGGAATGGCAGAACGCTTAAACAGAACCATTCAAGAAATGGCGCGTTCTATGCTAATGCAATCTGGACTTTCAGAGTCTTATTGGGCAGAAGCAGTCCACACTGCCATCTATTTGCATAACAGAGTTCCATCAAAAACTACCAATAAAAGTCCTTTTGAATTGTGGCATAACAGAATGCCTGGACTTAAACATATAAGAGCGAAAGATTTATGCGATCTGAAGAGAAACCAGAGTAGTACCATGTGTGATTAAAATATAAAGTTTTTACTAAATTCTAGCATGGGAAGGATAACTGGGATGAAAATAACAACAGAGCATAATCGGCTACATCCTTACACTACAAAGACAAAACTAGAAGAGAGAGAGATTATGGCTGCTCTCCTTCTTCTTCAGAACACCAAAACAAAGACGGGAAGAGAAGCCTTAAAATGGTAATACACCTTGACACTTTAAAGGTAAAGGTTCCCTTGCTCGAAAGCCAGTCGAGTCCGACTCTAGGGTTGCGGTGCTCATCTCCGTTTCCAAGCCGAAGAGCCAGCGCTGTCCGAAGACGTTTCCGTGGTCATGTGACCGGCATGACTAAACACCAAGGCGCACGGAATGCTGTTACCTTCCCACCGAAGTGGTCCCTATTTATCTACTTGCAATTTCTTGCTTTCGAACTGCTAGGTTGGCATGAGCTGGAACTAGAGACGGGAGCTCACTCCGTCATGCGGCACCCGGGTCTTGAACAGCTGAACTACTGACCTTCCACAGCCTGCAGTTCAGCGTCTTAACCACTTGAGCCACCACTTTAGTCCCAATCAAATTCCTAGATCAGGGAGAAAATTCCTGGGCTTCCTACATCTAAAGAACATTGGTTACATGAGAAACTTGTGACTTCCTGTGAGTAACATAAACAAACATTTAGCCCCAGATATACTGAGTGTTTTCACCTTGTAATACCCAACACCAATCTTGTCCAATTTGTTTGTAGAATTCCATTACACAGCTTCAGTCCGTCTCAGAGTAATGTTCTTTGCTGTAGCCTCCAAGAAGGGCCTGGAGATTTCTGGTGATGACAACCGACCTCCGGCTGACAAAGATCCGTTCCCTGGGGGAAATGGCTGCTTTGGAGGGCGGGCTTTGTGGCATTATTACCCTGATGAGGCTCCTCCCCTCCCTCAACTGTGCCCTCCCCGGGGTCCACCCCCAAGTCTCCAGGAATTTCTGAACCTGGAACCGGCAAGTCTAGGTGGAAGGAAGCTCCAAAGAGAAAACTGAAATCTATACAAAACCCAGAGTATGTGTGTGTGTGTGGGGGGAGTTCTTTCCCTCCCCCCTTCCCCTTTGCTTTCCCTGAGCAAAGCTGTGAAGAAATGTCTTACCAGACCAGGCCTGTATCTACAGTGGGGCATTTCGGGGCCTGGCCCCCTGACTTCCTGCCAAGCCCCCTGACTTCCATGTAGCCCCCAGCCTCCCTCAACTCTCTTGGCCACCTGGAGGACTCCCCACCACCACAACTTCCCCAAGCACAGCTTGCTTCCCTGCACAAGCAAGCAAACTCTGAATGCGGAAAAAGTGAGTTTTTAATTTTTTTTAAATTTTGTGAGGTCAGTGCCCCCTGACTTATTTAAAGCCCCCCCTCCCGAATTACAAACTCTTGGCTACGGCCCCAGACCCCCCCACCATAGGCCTGCTGCCAGGCGCCTTTGCTATGAGACACCCCACTGCAATATCATACATCCCTATTTATGAATCACGCCCACCAACAGTTGTATTTGATACATTTGCGTTTTTTTAGAAATTTGTCCTTTTTTTAGTGTTAGTGCACAGGAGGAGATTTGAATGTTTAAAATACATAAATAATACAATGATCCCCTGCATGCCATGGGGCGATGTAACACCTTTTGCTTATTTACTCAGAAGTAAGTCACCTTAGTGGGCTCGATTCATAGATAAAGGTGCATAGCACAACAGCTGCTAGGCCTCTCATTTGTAATCATGAGATGGGAAGAAGAAGAAGAAGAGGAGGAGGAGGAGGAGATTGGATTTCTACCCCGCTCTTCACTACACAAAGAAGAAGAAGAAGAAGAGATTGGATTTATACCCTGCCCTTCACTTGGAGTCTCAGAGCGGCTTACAAACTCCTTTCCCTTCCCCTCCCCACAACAGACACCCTGTGAGGTGGGTGGGGCTGAGAGAGCTCTTGACACAAACTGCTCTTTTTCAAGGACAGCTGTGCCAGTGACTGACCCAAAGTCACATCAGCAGGTGCAAGTGGAGGAGTGGGGAATCAAACCCGGTTCTCCCAGATTAGAGTCCACACACTTAACCACTACACCAAACCGCCCCCCTACACCCAAGGAGTCTCAAAGTGGTTTACAGTCTCCTTTCCCTTCCCCTCCCCACAACAGGCACCCTGTGAGGTAGGTAGGCCTGAAAGCTCTCCCTCGAAAACTGCCCTTGAGAGAACAACTCTGAAAGAACTTGTAACTGACCCAAGGTCACACCAGCAGCTACATATGGAGGAGTGGGGAATCAAACCTGGTTCTCCCAGATTAAAGTCTGTGCTCCTAACTACGACGCCAGATAAAGATGTGATAATCCCAATCCACTTTCAATGCACTTCAAATTGAATTTTGCCTGTTCACACATTAGCATCCTGTTGGAAAATGGATCGAAAGTGGATTGTTTAGTGTGTGTGACCGCAGCCTAATGGGGGATGCCCCAGCAAGAGGATGTGAGCTTTGCTACTCCAGCCCTGTCTCTTTCTTCTGTCCAGTCCCGTATTTCTTCCCCCCAAGGTCTGCGCGCTCACAAAGCCACATTCGGTAGCTTCTCCGCTCCCCTGACAGTTTTCCAATTTTAGAACAGAATGACATGTTACGCAAATGTTGTTTCAACCGTTCCTTGATACAAGAACCGAAAGCGATTGCTGTTGCTCTCCGTACTCTGCCTGTGCCCATCCCCTTCGGGTTTTTGTGCTGAATCAGACGGCATCAAATGGTTGAGGTCTCTGAGCAACACTGCTGAGTGATGAGTTGGCAGAGAGACTGGTGCAAAGGCTGGCTCCACAGAATGAGCCCTGGATTTCTTTACGAGGAGGCCCCCTTTTCAACGGCGGGTGCGTGAGTGGCTATTGCACACACAGCCTTTTATCCAGTTTAAATTATTCCCCGTGAGATGTGTCACTCTGCAGTCTGTGATTCTGCCCTTCCTTTGGGTTTACAGACAATCCCCCCCCCTTGAGATCAGTAGACTGTCACTTGGTTCATGATGCTGAGCCTTTACAGCCCCACTCACAGCAAGTTAAGAGCTTAGGGGTACAGCCCTGACCTGGATAGCCCAGGGGAGCCCAATCTTGTCAGATCTCAGAAGCTGAGCAGGGCCGACCCTGGCAAGAACTTGGAAGGGAGACCTCCAAGGAATACCAGGGCTGGCATGCAGAGGCAGGTAATATCAAGCCACCTCTCTGAAGCGCCCTAGCCCCACCAGGCCCATAGCTATGGTGGGGTTTTTAGGGGCTCTCCCTCCTTTCTTAAAGGCACAGTCCCACAAGACTTTCTGCTGTAAATGCTTTTTTCCAATAATTTAAAAACATTTTTTAGAAGGCATGCGTTCCTTTAAGCAGAGTAGGGTGCTGTAGTTGACTAATTCCCACACTGAGCAAGGGGGTTGGAGTAGGTGACCTCTAGGATCCCTTCTAACTCTGTGTCATGAAACTGGTCTCCTTTAAGAGAGTGTTTCTGCCTAAGTGTCAGCTTTCTTGACTATAGAAGTCATCACCCCCACCTGCCAGCTTGTTCTCAGAACTGTTGCTTAGGCTGGCAGGAGTGATTAAGTTGCAGCAGCTGAGAACTGTCATCTAAAGTGGTTGCAATTTAGAGATCTATCCTGGTAACAGCTTTCTATTGGCTAAATGACTTTTCTTTCTGCACCTGAGAACTTCAGCCCCACCAGAAAACATTTTTTCCACACAAGCCACAAAATCCTGAGCCCCACTAGGGGTCACCAGAAGTCACAATGACTTCCAGGCTTGCAAACGCGCACGCACACACACACACACCCCTCACCAAAAAAAGAGCTTAGGGATGCTCATGGACCGAGCCTTGCTGTTGGAGAAGAAGGGTGGCACAGTGGCCAAGAGTGCCTTCTCTTAGCTGCATCTGGTTTGCCCATGCCAGCTCTATGCCTCTATGCCCTGCTGTTGGCCATCCAGAGGAACTGCTTGGCCACTGCATGAGACAGGATGCTGGACTAGATGGACCACTGGTCTGATCCAGGAGGGCTCTTCTTAGGTTCTTATGTTTTTAACTCTCTCCTTTCTTAGATTCAGTTGATCTGGCCACGCTGCTCTGTGATTCTGTAACCTCAGGGTTAGACTACTGTAACACGTTCTATCTTGGGCTGCCCTTGAACACTACCCAGAAACTGAAGCTGTTCCAGAATGCGGTAGTCCGAATATTGCCAGGAACGAGTGGATGGAAGTATCTGTTGCCCATCTGAAAGAGGTCCATTGCCTGCCAGTCAGTTTCTGAGGTCAATTCAAGGTGCTGCTTATGGCTTTTAATTGCCTTCACAATTAAGGCCTGCCTCTCTCAAGGACCGTCTCATCCCCCTATGCTCCCAGGCACCAGCTATGGTCTTCAGGCAGCCACCTGCTGGCTCTTCCCCTGCTGAGAGTGGCCCGCCTGGCACTGCCCAGAGCCCAGGCCTTTTCCATCATGGTTCCCAGTCTGAGGAAGGGGTGAGGGGAGCCCCCTCTTTGGAGATCTTCAAAAGGTGCTGCAAGACTTTCCCCGAAGTGTCACGTTTCCCTGCGCCTGCACTTCTGTTCCTCCTCTGCTTTCCCTCGTTCCTGCAGATGTTTTCCCAGTCCCAGGTGCAAAAGCACGGTTTGTTCCCTGTTGCTACAGTGGGGGGGCATCTCAGGGCCCGCCCGCCCCAACTTACTGCCAAGGCCCCCCCAATTTCCCATCCAGCCCCCCAGGGCCCCCAACTTTCAATTTTTTATTTTATTTGTGAAACTCCCTTGGGGGTGGGGTGTGTGGGGGTGTGCCTGTGTGGGGTGCCCCCCGGCTTATTTAAAGCCCCCCTGAATTAGAAAATCTTGGCTATGGGCCTGCCTGTTTCTGGGAATTCCCACGCTGTGCCACAAGAGGGGGGGGGGAACTGTGTTTTTGCTCCTGGGAGGGAGAAATCCTCTGCAGAAATGGGGGGAAACTGTGGAGGAACAGAAGAGTGGGCAGGGGGAAACTTGACACTTTGGAAATAGTCCCAGTCTGTTTTGTTTGCTAGGGCTTTAGATGACCCAGGAACAGCAGGTATCTCTGGGGGATAAGTATTTGAGGTTTGTGGTTTAATTTGGGTTTTTACCTTGCAAGGTTTTAATTATTACCGCGAGCCAAGAGGGGCGGCAAGACTAAAAAAAATTAAATAAATACATAAACAAAAATAGTCCTCAACCCCAACTGGCTACCAAGTAGCAAGGAAGCAGACTATGTACAATTGGGACCCACCAGGAAAGAGAACCACACCCCATTTGATAGCTAAAGATCCTCAGGGCTGATTTCCCCTGTCCTGTCATTCGCCTTGAGGGGCTGCTGGGGGTTGTCATGCACAGGAAGGGGAAGAAAAGATGCTGCAGAGAGGTCAAAGTGTGGGTGGGGGGAGGAAGATTAGGACACTTGGAGGAACGCTGGTGGGAGGTACTCATTAGGCTTTCCTCTGGAAGCCCCTGGGAAGAGGAAGGGTCAAAATGAGACACTGGAAGGCCAGCTGGAGAAGCCCCTCACACTTGATGTGCACCAAGGAGCCCAAAGATGTGCTTTTTTATTTCAATGCATATTTTGCTTTTGCTCCTGCTTGTGTGATAGAGGTGGAAGTTGTTCCTCCTCCTCTTCTTATTTATTTATTTATTTAATTTCATTTATACCCCGCCCTCCCCGCACGCGGGCTCAGGGCGGCTTACAAAACACAGAGGTGTAATACAACACCACAATTTAAAACAATTAAGGCACACAGTGCAATAAAAATACAGTTAAAACAGTTTAAACACCGTGGACAAACTCCCAGGATCCATTGCAACTAGTATGCTCACTTCCTATTGTACATCACATTGGGGTCGATGAGAGGGGCGCCGTGGGCCACGATGTTCGGTGGCCAGTCAGCCCAACCTGGTGGTACTGTTCTGCGATCGCCCATTGGTGGCAGTGGCAGCGGCTCCTATTCAAAAGCCTGGCGGAAGAGCTTCGTCTTACAGGCCCTGCGGAACTGTAACAGGTCCCGCAGGGCCCTGATCTCCGGGAGCTCATTCCACCAGATAGGAGCCACCACTGAAAAGGACCTGGCCCTTGTGGCAGCAAGCCTGGCCTTAGGGCCCGGGGTCACTAGGCGGTGTTGTGACCCCGACCGAAGTGCTCTTTGGGGTCTGTATGGGCGGTCCCTCAGGTATGCCGGTCTGGCCATGTAGGGCTTTAAAGGTAAGCACCAGCACTTTGAAGCGAATCCAGAATGCTATAGGCAGCCAGTGCAGCACTTTCAGCACAGGTTGGTTCTTCTTCTTCTTCTTCTTCTTCTTCTTCTTCTTCTTCTTCTTCTTCTTCTTCTTCTTCTTCTTCTTCTTCTTCTTCTTCTTCTTCCTCTTCTTCCTCTTCTTCTTCCTCTTCTTCCTCTTCCTCTTCCTCTTCCTCTTCCTCTTCAAGGGAAAGGAGTTTGTAAGTCGCTCTGAGACACCTTTGGGTAGTGAAGGGCGGGGCTCCTCCTCCTCCTCCTCCTCCTCCTCCTCCTTCTTCTATGACTTATGGCAACATTATAGGGTTTTCAAGGCAAAATATGAACAGAGGTGGTTTTCCATTGACCGGCTCTGCACTGCAACCCTGAATTTCCTGCATGGTCTTCCAACCAAGTACTAACTAGGGCTGGCTTTGTTTAGCTTCCAAGATCTGATGAGACTGAGTTCACCCGGGCCATCCGGGTCGGGGTGTTCATAGACTAGAGGTCACTTAATCAGAGACGTCTTCATCTTTAACACTCTAAGAGCACAGATCTACCCCCAAACACTGCCAAAGCCACCATCGGTCTTCCAAATGCCACTGGTATGCCCCCTGCCCAATTTGCTCAAGTGTTGTTCCCAAAGCTGTTCTGTCCATGCCTTCGTCATGTTCCCATCAGCTATGACTTTGGAAGAATCTGCTATAATTTTCTTACCATTGAGTGCGCTTGTGGAGAAAGGAAAACACCAATCGCTGCAATTGTAGATAATGAAGGAGCACTGGAGAAAACAGCAGGCCCTAGCCAAGAGAAGTTTTGCTTTCTGTCCCATAAAACTAGAATTCGGCTGCTCCCCTGCTGGCTTTCTAGGTGGTTTAAAGGTGGTTTAAAGGTGTCTAGAGTCATGCAGGTTCCCCAGGCCTGATCCCTAGGCTAAGAGCCCTTTGACTCTCGCTCTTTGGTTCGCGCCAAAGGCTTGCAAAACAGACCTTACTCAATGAGCAACAGACCAGATAAAAGACCCAAACATACCCAGACAAAAACACCACTCTCCAACAGGCTACAAGCACCTAGTCACCCTCAAACTCTGTTCTCTCACAAAGCAACCTCAGTTAATGCTCCCCAGTAATTCAGCAGTTTAGGAAAGGCAACCACCCCAACAAAACAAAACAAAATACTCACCTTCCCAGCTGCGCTCTCCTGGTTTCTTTCTCCCAGCCCAGCTGGCTCAGTTCTGCCTCTGCATAGGAGGAGCCTTACAGTTCAGAGGCCTACAGCACCTGCCTAGCAGCAGCAACAGCAGAGGGTGGGGCTGGATCATCAGAGAAAGGCCTTGGCCTCTGTAGCCTGTTGTTGACTGTCCAGAGGAACTGTTTGGCCCCTATGTGAGAGAGGATGCTAGACTCGATGGACCACTGGCTTAATCCAGCAGGGGTCTTCATATGTTCTTATATACCTTTCAAACTACACAGCAGAACACTAACACCATTTTCAAGATGGGGGAGTGGCACGGCTTTCAAGAGTGGGCACCTTGGCCTAGCTTGTTCCCAGTGAAGTCTGATATTCCAGATCGGTTTGGGCAGTGGCCCAAAAATGAAATGAAGATAGTTGTGCATGCAGCTGATCCCTGGCGATTCAGGACCCCCGGCGCATGGGACGAAATTGACTTTGTTTTGTTCACTTGCTGCATGCCTTCGTCATGTTCCCATCAGCTATGACTTTGGAAGAATCTGCTATAATTTTCTTACCATTGAGTGCGCTTGTGGAGAAAGGAAAACACCAATGGCTGCAATTGTAGATAATGAAGGAGCACAGGAGAAAACAGCAGGCCCTGGTCAAGAGAAGTTTTGCTTTCTCTCCCATAAAACTAGAATTCGGCTGCTCCCCTGCTGGCTTTCTACCTTCACAACTGGTTAGTGGTTTAAAGGTGTCTAGAGTCATGCAGGTTCCCCAGGCCTGATCCCTCTCACTCTTTGGCTCGTGCCAAAGGCTTGCAAAATAGACCTTACTCAATGAGCAACAGACCAGATAAAAGACCCAAACAGACCCAGACAAAAACACCACTCTCCAACAGGCTACAAGCACCCAGTCACCCTCAAATTCTGTTCTCTCACAAAGGAACTTCAGTTAATGCTCCCCAGTAATTCAGCAGTTTAGGAAAGGCAACCCCCCCAACAAAACAAAACAAAACAAAATACTCACCTTCCCAGCTGCGCTCTCCTGGTTTCTTTCTCCCAGCCCAGCTGGCTCAGTTCTGCCTCTGCATAGGAGGAGCCTTACAGTTCAGAGGCCTACAGCACCTGCCTAGCAGCAGCAACAGCAGAGGGTGGGGCTGGATCATCAGAGAAAGGCCTTGGCCTCTGTAGCCTGTTGTTGACTGTCCAGAGGAACTGTTTGGCCCCTATGTGAGAGAGGATGCTAGACTCGATGGACCACTGGCTTAATCCAGCAGGGGTCTTCATATGTTCTTATATACCTTTCAAACTACACAGCAGAACACTAACACCATTTTCAAGATGGGGGAGTGGCACGGCTTTCAAGAGTGGGCACCTTGGCCTAGCTTGTTCCCAGTGAAGTCTGATATTCCAGATCGGTTTGGGCAGTGGCCCAAAAATGAAATGAAGATAGTTGTGCATGCAGCTGATCCCTGGCGATTCAGGACCCCCGGCGCATGGGACGAAATTGACTTTGTTTTGTTCACTTGCTGTATGACTTTACAAGTGTTGACCATCCCTCACGGTAACCCAGGAACTGGGCTGTAGAAAGCTGTCTGTTCCCCCCCACACACACATACACTTTAAAGCTAGCAGGGAAGAGCAAAATTGGCTGAGGTGCTTGGCACCCATTTATAGGAATGTTCAGTCCTTTGCACAACTGTACACTGAAGAGGCGCATATTACAGTGTAATGTTTCAGTCTCTCATTGTGCGACTAGGAGAAGCTTAATGACATGCAATTTCTACTTAATTGTGTAAGGAACCAACAAGAAATGGGATTCTACGTCGCCAAAGGGCAAAACAAAGGACAATGCATTTTTAATGGTTCCCATCCAAAGGGCCATTCTGTACCAAGGATCTTTTTTTATTGGCACCGAGAGCCTCTTGTGGTCCCTGATCTGGCACTTGGACGCCGATGGTGGGGGGAGGGGGGCCTGTGTGAGCACAGGGACCTTCAGAAAGAATCCTTTGGTTGCAAAGAGGCAATTTTTTTTGCTTCTCTCTCTTTCGCAGTCAAGTCTCAGCCAAACACTTTGCGTATCTTGAACGTCATCATGTTGCATGTTAATTTGCTGTTCCTTCTCGGGCTATCAGATTGAACCTTCACCGCCATTCCAATGTATTTGAAAAAGTGTGCCTGGCACACGTAAGCTCATACCCTGAATAAACCTTTGTTGGTCTTAAAGGTGCCACTGGACTCTAAATTTGTTCTATTGCTTTAGACCAAGACAGCTGACTAACAGGACAAGTCTCGGCCAAGTTATTCTTGGAAATGAAGGCACTGCCCCCTGTCTCAGACCTCCAGAAGCAAGCAGCAAGAGAGCCTAGATAGGCACACTGACCTTTCCTTCCTGTGTTTACTCTTCTGACACTGTGTCTCCTTTGAAACATAGATTGTGTCCTCAGGGACAATTTCCTTCCTTCCGTTCTCTCTCTCAGACGAAGCTGCCCCTTTCTCCCTGCACACACCGAGGGATGACATGGTGTCCCCTCTTGGCACCACGAGGCAGACGGCCCTCTCGCCATCTGCTTCCATCCTTAGCTAGTAAGTTAGTACTCTACCCTGTCCCTACTCCTTCCTATCCAAAAGTGTGCTTCTCAAATAAAGAGAGAAGTATTTCTCTTCTGAACTTGCAACGGGGCTCTGTGTAGCTTTGTAAGCGGACCGACCTGGTAAAGTGATGCTGCAGAGTTTGTAGCTTTATTTAAGCACTCTGCTAACTAGTGGGGACTGGACTAACCACCAGTGCCCCCTCTAAGCTGTGGAGTCTTGTGAGCAAAAATTCTACTTTGTGAGCTACTGGCATTAAAGGTCTGAGCG
The DNA here is from genome assembly GCF_001447785.1 of Gekko japonicus. Lineage (NCBI taxonomy): Eukaryota > Metazoa > Chordata > Lepidosauria > Squamata > Gekkonidae > Gekko > Gekko japonicus. Next base: position 692,560 of record NW_015175993.1, read on the forward strand.
AGCAAATTGGCTCCTGCATAAATTAGTTTGCTCTGGAGCCATCCTTCCTGAGCTAAAGCAAAAATGTATGAGCCAGAGGCTAAAAAACTGTGAGCTAGCTCACACTCACTCAGCTTAGAGGGAACACTGCTAACCACACCAGTTAACCCCAACCGTTAGGGTGACCCTGTAGGGCTTTGAAGGCAGGAGATGGTTCAGAGGTGATTGGCCATTGCCTGCCTCTGCCTTGTAAATCTGGAATTCCTTGGATGTCTCCCATCCAAGTGTGAACCAGGGTCGACGCTGTTCAGCTTCCAAGATCAGGAGGGCAAAATCCACCAAGTCAGTTGCTTTGACAACATCACAGTGACCCTTTGCGACAGTTACTGCAAACGATAAGGTCACTTTCTGGGTGCCAAATAGCAATAGAGGCCCTCCTTGCTCTGGAAAGGGGAATTGTCTGGAGAGGTGAGATTTAGTTATTTGTTTGCCCAGAGCTTCAGATTTAAGGACTTTCTGTGCACAGCAGCCATGTAACGATCCGGATCACCACAGGGTAATCTGTGATAGATATATATATTTTCTTACGTTATTAAAATTCCAGCTTATTCACTTTTTTACTTGAACGTTTCCATTTAATGAGGAATGATGGACTAACACACGGAATGTAATGAATTTTAATAATACAGAACATTTGCAGCCTGTCCCTTGATGACCCGGATCATTATATGCATGTGCAGAGAAAACCCTACATTTGCAGTTTTGGATTTTCTTTTTTTACAGAAAAGCCTTTTAAAAACCTTAAATTTGCAGAAGACCTCAGCAGGAAAAAAAAGTAGCAGTCCAAAACAGAGTCAGTCCAGTGCAGGGTTAAATCCATTGAAATAAGTGTTACTCAGTGCGAGAGGGTGGAGGACATCCAGGAACTGGGTATTGTGGCCTTCTCCGAATTTAGTTAATGCCCACACGGGGGGAAGTAGCAAGAAGTCTTCAGTTCTGCATGGTGCATCCCCTCACATTTGGAGACCTCCCCCTTGCTCT
>NW_015175993.1:693815-695317 GCF_001447785.1 Gekko japonicus
GTTGCAATCTTGAGTATGCTGTTCAGGTGTGTATCTGTAAACTGCAAACCTACGATGACGCAGCAGCAGCAGAAGTGGAAGAAGAAGAAGACAGCCAGTTCCACAGCGGGCCTGAGAGAAGCCCTCCGGGGGCCTGATATGGCCCCCGGGCCACATAAACACCCCTGATCTAGCCCAGAATTAATATTTATGGCAACCATCAGCAGCACCTCAAGGCCTCTAGTGCATCAAGAGAGGGGCTTTGCATGCAGAAGGTCCCAGGTTCAATCCTTGGCATCTCTGGTTAAATTGGACGAGGCAGTAAGTGATGTGAAAGACCTCAGCCTGAGACCCCGGAGAGCCGCTGCCAGTAGCCAATACGGACCCGGACGGACCAAGATTCTGATTCAGTACAAGGCAGCTTCATGAGTGATCAGGACCTTTCCCAGCCCCTTTGAACTGGAGATGCCAGGAACTGAGCCCGGGTTCCTCTACACCCAAAAGTAAGCCAACCAAGCAAAAACCTCCAAAGGAAGTTTAGAAAACTAGTTAAGGGCCAAAAGTTTAAAACATCAATAGGCATAGACAAAAGTACACGTGTTAATTTCTAAAACATATAAAAACCCTGTAGGGACCCAAAGAAAGCCTCATAAAATGTTCAAAGTGACAAATGCACACAACCCCCCACCCCATATATATATATATGACCTGATGCATTTCAACTCAGGATTGCATATATTGGAGATAGCAAATAGTACCGATATGTACAGTTTCGGTCCTAAGAGGACAAGCCAAATCGCCTTATCAGGGCCAATGTGACACCAATGTTTCCAATATATGCAATTGCTTCTGACACAAGGCCAGATACATTTGTGGCCTCACAACACTTTGCTTTGTGTGTCATTCAATTCCAGATTGGAATATTCCATGTTTTGGTCCTATATCTGCCTTACAAGTGTAACAGGGGCTTTTTGTTGCATGTTGTATTCTGTACTCTGGTTGACCTCTGAAGAAGGCTCTTGGGGGCCGAAATGCGTCAGGTCATACAAGTCGGGGTGGGGGCGGGGATCTGGCGAAAGGCCCTCCGGAAGTGGGCTTGGGTTCGAATGTCACCCAGCCGGGCACCCGCCCCGGCGGTCGACCGGGTTCTCCCTCAGGGGCGCATCGTCCGCCCCCAGAGCTGCTCGGCAGGTCAGAGGGGGTGGCACCCCCCTCCCCCGGGGTTCTTCCCGGCCCCTGTGCGAGGCAGCGGGGGGTGGGGGGTGGGAGCCGCCGCCGTCTTTTTCAATTAGAGCGGGCGAATTCAATCAAAATTCCATAGATTAGGAAGAAATGAGGCGTGGGTCATTTACAGGGGGATTTAATTGCGGAGCCATTAGACAAATAGTATATTTGCCAGGCGCCCGCCATCCATCACCGCGCCGACGCCGACGCCGCGGCCAGGCCAGCCGCCGCCACCCCCCCTCCCCAAATCGGGGCTGGCTCGAGGGCCGAGGGGAGCCGCCGCGCCCGTGGGGCGGGGA
>NW_015175993.1:695687-696453 GCF_001447785.1 Gekko japonicus
CCCCCCCCGCCCCTTCCCAGCCTTTCATGTCAAGAGCCGTGGCCTTGTCGGGGGGCCTAGAAGGACGGGAACCAACCTACCCCCCCATCTATCTATCCGCTCCCTCCCTTTTCCCTGTCTATCTTCCTCCGTCCCTCTCCTCCATCTCTCTTTCTCCCCCACCCTCTCCCTTCCTTTCCTGAACTTCTTTTCCTTCCCTTCCTTTCTCCCTCTCCCTCCCGTGACCCTACCGAAGGGCCCTTTGCTCCCGCCGCCCGGATCCCACCCCCTCGGGCGGGCTTTTCTTCCCCGGGGGAAACCATCGCCTGGCAGCCGCCGCCTTTCGGGAGCCGCTGGAGAGAGCTGCTTTATCCATCTCCCCCCCGCCCGCCCCCGGCCAAGTTCCAAAGGGCTCCTTCCCTTCGACTGCCAGAAGCGCCTGGCTGCCGTGGGTGTCCCCGGGGCCTTTCAGGGCCCCTCGACGGGCGTTCGGGGAGGGGGGGATGGATCGGGGCAGGACCCCCGGGGCGGTCTCCAAAGGGCATCCCCATCCCCATCCATCACCCCTCTCCCGGGCCGGCCGCGGGAGGAGCCAGAGCAGCCCGGCCGGCCTTCCCGATAGAGGGCGCGTCCCGCTCCACGGAGGGTTCGTCTCTGCGGCTGCTGCTGCCGCCGCCGCTGCTGCTGCCAAAGCGCCGGCTCGCCCCGGGTCTCCCCTGCCTGGCCGCGGCCGTGGAAGAGGCGCCACCTGCAGTTCGCCTGGAGGAACTGCACGGCCGGCGAGAGA
>NW_015175993.1:696464-707050 GCF_001447785.1 Gekko japonicus
CGCTTTGTAATGTTACAACTTTGTTTTTATCTTATTTATCTAATCCTTTGAAACGCACCCGCCACCCAAACACGAAATTCTGACCTGCATTTGAGTCCTGGCTACTCTGCATAGACCCTCAATGTGCCCCTTGGGCGACCCAACTGGGATTGGCAGCTCTCCCAGGGGATTTGGGGGTGGAGCCTGAGGAAAGGGGGATTTGGGGAGGGGAGGGGAGGGGGGACCTCAACCGGGTCTAATTCCATGGCGTCCACTCTCCAAAGCAGCCATTTCCTCCAGGGGAAGTGACCTCTGTCGTCTGAAGATCTGTAGCCTGATCTTTGTCGCTGCGGATCAGTTGTAACTCTTGGAGATCTTCAGGTGCCACCTGGGGATTGGCAACCCTATGGACCAGCACTGAACAAGTGTCGTGTCTATTGGCTGCCTCCCAATGAGGCCAGTCCCCCTCCCCAAGCTTAAAACAGCCACTGTATCTGGAATGAACATGGCTATGTAAAGATCAAGGTGGGTAAGCCCTGTTGGTCCAAAGAAACAGAACAAAGTCCGAGTCCAGCGTGGCACCCCTAAGACCAACACAGTTCTATTCAGGGTGTGCGTTTTCGTGTGCAGGCACACTTGGTCAGATGATGAAATGGAACTAACTTGTCATTCTTTTGATCTGTCGAAAAAAAAGTGTCCTCACTATTTTGCATGCTAATGTACCAAACCACTCCTATATATACAAGTATGATATGTAATTCCATTTCATCGTCTGATGAAGTGTGCAAACACACGAAAGCTCACACTTCGGATAAAACTTTGTTGGTTTCAAATGTGCCACTGCATTCTAACTTTGTTTTATGCCAACCTAGCAGTTCGAAAGCAAGAAATTGCAAGTAGATAAATAGGGACTACTTCGGTGGGAAGGTAACAGCGTTCCGTGCGCCTTGGTGTTTAGTCATGCCGGCCACATGACCACGGAAATGTCTTCGGACAGCGCTGGCTCTTCGGCTTGGAAACGGAGATGAGCACCGCAACCCTAGAATCGGATTTGACTGGCTTTCGAGCAAGGGAATCTTGACAGAGAGAGAGAGAGAGAGAGAGAGAGAGAGAGAGAGAGAGAGAGAGAGAGAGAGAGCGCCACCTTGTTGGAAGCCACCCCCACCCCCCATCACCAGGATCCTCTCTAGATGTAAGGGATGTTCCACTGACTCCCTCTCGCTTTCTGTGTATGTCATCCCCAAAGCATCTGTGCCTGGCGTCACTGTCTAGCTCTTGGTCTTAAGGACCCCCTCCCACTCACAATTCTGTCTCCAAAGGATCTTTCTGCAACCCACAGCTGCCCCCTTGCAACCCCCAAGAGTTCTGCAGCCATCTCTGTTGGAAGCGAAGGACCTGGTATTGTCCTTTTGCCTCAGTCTTCAGGAGGTCACCATCGATTTAGTCCAATAGACCAGGACACACACAGCAGCCTTCCTGTTATCAGATCCTATCCTCTTTGAAGTAGAATGCTATTCTTAGGGGAAATTTTCCTTACTTCCATCTTGACACTTCACTTTCACACACTTCCCCTCAAGCCATCTTGATCTACTTCCTCTCACATACACGGAGCACATTTTCTCTCCATCTTTGAACAATGGATGCGGGGGCACTCTTCCCTGCATCTCTATCCATCCTAGGTAGTTAGGATTGATTCTACCCCTGTCACTCATATATGAAGAACTCTTTTTGGTTTTGAATCTGACTACTGGCTCCGTGTAACTTTGTAAGTCTGCTAGCACACTCACTACCTAAGCTCTGCTGCATGGAAGTGCCTAGTGCACTCTGATACATTAATAGTGATTCCTGGCTCTACTAAAACCAGAGAATCCAACAGTCCCCACCCCTGACCCCTTCAAATCAGCATCCTTTGGTAAGGGGCATCTAAGCTTCCGCCTCCCACTTTGCCACTGGATGTCAGCATCAATGTCTCAAGGGCTTCCACAGGAAGGGCATGCATGCATGTATTCCTTGCAAAGGTTGGGGACCCCCCCCAAATGTTCAGGTCAGCTAACAATTCTGTTAAACAATAGTTTGCCAGTTTTCATTCTGGTCTGAGTGGATTCCCTGACTCCACATGGTGGTGGTGGAAAATGCCATTAAGTCATAACCCATTGATGGCACCCAGGCCTGTAGCCAGGATTTTGTGGCTTGTGGGGCAATTTTTTCCCCTGCTGGAGCTGAAGTTCTCAGTGCAGAAAGAAAAGCCATTTAGTCAATAGAAAGCTGTTACCAGGATAGATCTCTAAATCGCAAGCTGTCAGCCACTTCAGATGACAGTTCTCAGCTGCTGCAAGTTAATCACTTCTGCCAGCCTAAGCAACAATTCTGATAACCAGGCAGCAGGTGGGGGTGATGACTTCTATAGTCTAGAAAGCTGACACTTAGGCAGAAAAACTCTCTCAAAGGAGACCAGTTTCTTGACACAGAGAAGGGATCCTAGAGGTCACCTACTCCAACCCCCTTGCTCAGAGTGGAAATTAGTCAACTACAGCACCCCGCTCTGCTTAAAGAAGTGCACGCCTTTAGAAATGTTTTTAAATGATTGGAAAAAAGCATTTACAGCAGAAATTCTTGTGGGGCTGTGCCTTTATGAAAGGGGGCAGAGCCCACAAAAGCCCCGCCATAGCTACGGGCCCAATGGCACCCATGTAGGGTTTTCAAGACAAGAGGCATTCAGAGGTGGTTTGCCATTGCCTGCCTTTGCGTAGCAACCCGTATACCCATACAACTTATTTGCAATGCACCAGGAAAGAGGTCTGCTAACTAGAACACCCCTTGCCCTTGTAGGATTTGGAGCAAAATGCTCCTAGACCAGATATTACAGTACAAAATTTGATGACATAGGGCTACTGCAAGTTGTTATCCTGGTCGCACCTTTGTGATTCGTTCCAAATGAAACTGGTTTCAAACAATCTGTTGCCACTCCCCTATGAACACAAATGCAGGCCTTTCCCCGGACTATCAACAAGCCAAGTTTTTTTCTTAAAGCATTACATTGTAAAAATTTTATATCATGGACATAACCATCAACTCGATGTTTTATAGTTTTGCTAATACATTTGATTGTCTAAAGGCGGGAGGAGGGTCAGAGGCAGTCGGCGACTAGAGTTGTCAGGGTTGCTGCGAGGTGAAAAGTGCGGAGCGGAGAGCAATATCTGCTTACCTGAACGCTGGGGATGAAGGCGTCCTAGTCAGGGGGTCAGGATGGAACCATGGAGATGATAACAGAAAGGGAGTAACAGCATATTGCAGGGTGGGTAGAAAACGGGTTTCAATTAGTGTTTAGCTTTGCAGTATAATACAAAGGAACAGAGTATTGAGTGAATCCATATTTCACGAAATAAGGGCATCTCATCCTGAAATGCAGTTGCTGATCTTTCTGTACAATGCTGATATGTCAAATATTATCCTGGTTAAACGAGCTGGAGAAGTGACGAGATTTTCTGTGTCTGACAACTGCACGGTTTTGCCTGCTCAGAACATGTCACAGAGATTCTGGGTTCCACTGATGCTGCATCACTTTGCCCATAAATAATTTTTGCGGCTGAGAACTCAATAGCTGGGCATACTGATTCGCAGAAGGTGTTACTTTCAAGATTAAGGACAAAAAAGAAATGGTTGACTCTGTTCTGAAAGCGCAAGAATTTCTAAGGGTCCAGTTGGGAAGGCCAGAGGACGGTAAAAAAGAAGAGGACAGCAAGTCCAGTGGCAAGCTAGACTCGGGTTCTTCCGGAGAGGACTCTCTGTCAGAGCAAGGGGCAGCAGCCCCAAAAAGTCCTTACAAGCTGCGGAAGAGAAGGGGAAAGGAGAAGTAAAGGCTGAAGGACTCTGATTATAAGCCGCTCTGACACTCCTTCGGGGAGAGAAAAGTGGGGTATAAAAACCAACTCCTACTCCTCCTATGGTGCATTGTTTATACATGGGATACATTACGGATCATCTTGGAGAGAGCTGGAGTCCAAGACAAAGATACATTATCTATCTATCTATCTATCTATCTATCTATCTATCTATCTATCTATCTATCTATCTATCTATCTATCTATCTATCTATCTATCCTATCTAATCTATCTAATCTATCTAATCTATCTAATCTATCTGTCTATCATCTATCTACTTACCTCCCTCCCTCCCTAGTTTGGTGTAGTGGTTAAGTGCGTGGACTCTAATCTGGGAGAACTGGGTTTGATTCCCCACTCCTCCACTTGCACCTGGCTGGATGACCTTGGGCAAGCCGTAGTTCTAATAAGAGCTGTTCTTGAAAAAGAGCAGTTTCTGTCAAGAGCTCTCTCAGCCCCACCTACCTCACAGGGTGTCTGTTGTGGGGAGGGGAAGGGAAAGGAGTTTGTAAGCCGCTCTGAGACACCTTTGGGTAGTGAAGGGCGGGGTATAAATCCAATCTCCTCCTCCTCCTCCTCCTCTTCTCTTCTTCTTCTTTCTATTGTCTGTCATCCATCCATCCATCTATCCATCCATCCATCTACAGATACACACTAAATATGCAGTATAGAAACCCATATACCCATAACAATTCTTTATGTTTTTAAGGAATATTGCTATTGTGTGGAAGAGCTTTGCGTTCCTATTCTGATTTAAACTATGATTGCTTAATCAGGGACTAATGCATTCATACCTGGGCCTACTTCCCAAGCAGTGGCTAGAGAAAATTTGCCATGGCCTGGATGGCCCAGGCTTGCTTGATCTCATATAGATCTTGAAAGTTAAGCAGGGTTGCCCGTGGTTAGTCCTTGGATGGGAGACCACCAAAGAAGTCCAGGGTTGCTCTGCAGAGACAGGCCATAGCAAACTACCTTGCTGAAACTTGATGATTGGCTGCGACTTGATGATACCTTCCACCACCACCAGAGAGAATTTGTAAAAAGACAGCAGCCACCCAACAGGAGGTGACTTCATCTAAACTTTAGTGTAATGTGGGAGCAGGTTCCATCTACCGTGGGGTACATCCTCATTATTTTCTCTATGAGTTTGACCTTCTGATTGCTCCACATGGCAACACTTCCTCCCACTCCTAAAGTTCAGCTGCAACAGTTGATAGCGGACCAACAGGAGCGAAGGAGCATCCCGCAAAAAGGTAGTCTTCAGTGGAAGGTAAGGTGCTCAGAATTCTCCAAGACTCTTTGGTGTTGGAAATGAATGTCTCGGGGAGATGGGGAAGCAGAGGTGGAGGATCTTGGAACCTAAGCAGGGTTGGTCCTGGTTTATATTCGGATGGGAGACCACCAAGGAAGTCCAGGGACGCTACACAGAGGCAGGCGATAGCAAAACACCTCTGGACCTCTCTTGCCTTGAAAAGTCTATGGGATTGTCATAAGTTGGCTGCAACTTGATGGCCCTTTGCACTGCCACAAAATGCTGACCACCTGAAAGCCAGGAATTTGAAGCTAACTGTCAGTCTCGTATATTTTTATCCCACTAAAGATTCTCCCTCCATTTCATCCTCCCCCAACAACCCTGTGATGTAGGTTGGTCTGAGAACGAGCGAGAGAGAGAGCAACAGGCCCAAAGTTACACATTAAGCTTCACGGTAGGGTGGAGATTTGAACCTGGTTCTCCCACATCCTAGTCTGACCCCTTAACCGCTACATTATCCTGACTCTCATGACCAATGGAAGTCTGCAGTCCTGCAGTTCTCATGACATCTTTTCAAATGCTCCTCCTCTATTCTAAAAGGTTGGCGAGGAGATTCCATTTCATAGGCAGGGGATCCAGGAGATCCAAGTTGGTGGTTATGGTGGGATCTCCAAATGCAGTGGCTTGGCCAACCAAGTGGGCACCTGCCTTTTCTAAATTGGAAGCTTTGAAAACATGGGCTGGATCTCCTAATTCTGGCTGCCCAAACATTCCTGTGTTTGTTGTTGTTCAGTCGCACAGTCGAGTCTGACTCTTCACGACCCCATGGACCACATCACGCCAGGCCTTCCTGTCTTCAATCATCCTCCGGAGTTTGCTTAATTTCATGTTCGTTGCCTCAATAACACTGTCTAACCATCTCATCCTTTGCTATCCCCTTCTTCTTCTTTGACCTTCAGTCTTTCCCAGCATCAGGGTCTTCTCCAGTGAGTGCTCCCTTCTTATTTGGTGGCCAAAGTATTTGAGCTTCAGCTTCAGTATCTGGCCTTCCAGGGAACAGTCAGGGTTGATTTCTTTGAGGATTGACTGATTAGATCTCCTTGCAGTCCAAGGGACTCTACTAAAGCTTTGATCTGGTGATCCCCTGAATCTCTTGCTTTGTGTTTGGCTCATTGACATGAATTAAGCCCGTTATAAAGGCTGATGGAAGGGATCTCTTCCCCCCCCCCCAGAAGCCACACTTCAGAACACCTTGACTAGGGGTCAGAGTAAGCCATCGTTCTTCAACTTATGTTCAGTAGCAGAATCTAGGAAGTCCACCATGAACAGCTGATGTGCCTCCCACATTGACACAGAATGGAAGGCAGAGTGAGAGGGCTACAGGTCCCCTCAAGTCTAGGGTTGCCAACCTCCAGGCTGTAGCTGGAGATTGCCTGGGATCACAACTGATCTCCAGGCGACGAGAAAATGGCCACTTTGGAAGGTGGTCTCCAGGGAGATCCCACGAGCCCCTCCCCGACCCCCCCTCCTCAGGCTCCAATCCCCCCTCCTGGTATTTTCCAACCCAGAGCTGGCACCCCTCTCTCAGTCTTACTCCGATCTTGTGTATACAACATAAAGTGCCTCCATGGAATGATAGAAGATGCCTGATACATGCTGGCTGGATGCTGGAGCTGGTAGTATCAGAGTCTATTTGCATGAGAAACCAAGAGCTACATCATGCTGTGTGTTTGGGAAGCCTTTGCTTTCTCTTGCTGTTGGACAGCTCACTGAGAGAGGGGCGGGGGGGGGGGGGGGGAGGGGGGGGGCGGGGAGAGTGACAGAGGCAGAAAGAATGATGGGGTGGGGCAGAAAGGAAGTGACAGGCATGGAGGGCAGAGAGAGAAAGAAAAGGGGTGACAGGAAGGAGAAAGCGTGTGAGAGAAGTAGGGGAAAAGGGGAAGAGCCTAGACCCCCCCCCCCCCGACTCCCAGAGATGCAGTTTGCCTGATTTTTTTGAATTAAAAATTGTGGGAAAGATTGTCTTTGTGTATCGTCCATTCCTACTTTATTAGCCCTCCACAATCCAATTCTAAACAGTTTACGAACTCAATCACTGACCTTTTACCAGAGTCCGACGTTACCAACAGCAAATGCTTTATTCTGAAACGCTCCCGACCCCTTTACTATTCATGCTCTATGCTGTTTATATTGTACTAATAGATCACCGAGGAAGAAATCTATGAAGCAGTAAGCCAGCAAACCGGCGCAGCTGCAAAGTGAAATGTACACGAGGAAAACCATATCGTAAAAAAGAAAATCTTTGACTCTCTGTAAAACCATAGCCTTGTACGAACGCAGAAAGCATTTTATTTATAGCAGAAATGGGAAATCGTGGACAGACAAGCAGCGAAGTCTGCTGTACATCAGTGGAGACGAGGCAGCAAAAGGACACGGTGTCGACGTTCGGTGGAGGGGCTGCGGGACCTTCAGAGGAGGACTCCCTCCGGTTCCAGCAGGAGGTAGCTTCGTAAGGAATGGGGCACAGGGAGCAAGGGGATGAGATGGTGGCATCTCCTGCCCAGTGTCCGTCTGAGGGCACAGCGGCACAGGTGCTGCAGGGTCCGAACCGGGTGCGCCTGGCGGAAGAGGGACTCGTAGAAAGGCCGACACCTCTGAACGGGAACAGAAGGTCAGTTTGTGATGTGAGGGGACCCGGAAAGGAGGTTTCACCAGAATAAGGAGACCGAAGGCATTTCTAGATAGTTGTGTAACTGGTGACTGCGTTTAGCCGTGTCTTGTTTGAGATGATGAATAAACACACACCCCCCGCCCAATTGTGATTTTTAAAATATATAAAACTGTCACAGAATCACAGAGTCACAGAGTTGGAAAGGACCTCCAGGGTCATCTAGTCCAACCCCCTGCAAAATGTAGGAAATTCACAAATACCAACTCCCCCCCACAGGCCCTCAGTGACCCCTGTTCCATGCCCAGAAGATGGCAAAAAACCTCCAGGATCCCTGGCCAAACTGATCTGGAGGAAAATTGCTTCCTGACCCCAAAGTGGTGATCAGCATTTCCCTGGGCATGTAGGAAAGGGCCATAAGAACTAAGCAACTGAGGCAACCCTTCCTGCCCTCCCTCTCATGATCTGCCTTAAGTTCACAGGATCAGCATGGCTGTCAGATGGCCATCTAGCTTCTGTTTGAAAACCTCCAAAAAAAGGAGAGCCCACCCCCCTCCCCAGGAAGCCTGTTCCACTGAGGAACCGCCCTGTCAGGAAGTTCTTCCTAATGTTTAGCCAAAAACTCTTCTGACTTAATTTCAACCTGTTGGTTCTGGTTCGACTTTCTGGGGCAGCAGAAAACCACACCATTCTCTAGTCCAGGCATGTCCAACTTCGAACAGGTAGTGATCTATTTTTTCCGGCCAAAAGTGCCGGTGATCTAACACCATGAAAATAAAGTTTCGAATTAGTTTCAAATTAGATTTTAACCCACTAAAGTTGGGTTCCACCGCCCCCCCTCCCCAATTTATAATGCACCTTCTGTCGTTTACTGGTAAGCAAAATAAGCAAAAACAAAATAGAGAGACGAAGATCCAGAAAGAACTGCGGACATTTTTTATTTTTTATTGAGTTATAACAAAAAAACCCAAACACCTGTCCAGCAAAAGAGGAGACCAAGTGGGGCTGGTGATCTACCTGTGACCCCTCCATGATCTACTGGTAGATCGCGATCTACCTGTTGGACATACCTGCTCTAGATGACAGCAAGTACTTGAAAATGGTTGCAATATCACCTCTCAGTCGTCTCCTCTTCAGGCTAAACATACCCTCCCTTTCTTTCTCTCCCCCTCTCTCTCCCCTCCCCCTCCCCCCCTTTCTGAGCCTAACCTATCTCACAGGTTGTGGGGAAAATGGAATGTTTATCTATTTGCACCCTGCCTGGAGACCTTTGGCAAAAAGCTGAGATAGCTAAAGATACTTAGCAGAAAAGGGTGAGAGAGCGGAAGGAAACCATTTTGCTGTTAGAGATCAGTCAAAGAAAGAAGTAAAAAGGCTTCCGCTGGCTGGGAAGAAGCCACTGCAAAGGAAACGTTGGGCTACTTAAAAGGATATAGTGAGCCTAAAAAGGAGAAACAAGACCATGGATCTCCTCCTCTTTTCCCAAGCACTGATGGCTTAAGGGATACCCAGGAGGAGGAAACCATCTAAAGGAACTGAAGCACATGGAAACAGCTCCCAAAGGTTAGGTCAGCTGTTGGAATAGAGCAATGTCTTGTGTACAAAGAAGAAAGAAGATCCTGCAGGGGGCAGCAAGCTCCAGGTAGACGGGGCTGTAGGGGAAGTGCCTTCTTTCTAAGCGGCTTCTCCTTGTCTGTCTGCAGAATGTGATTCTTCGGCTTTTCTTCTAGAACAGTCCAGAAGTCAGTCAGCCTCTCTCTCTCTGTGTCTCTCTCTCCCCCCTTCCCGTGTGTGTGTTAGCAAGGTAGCTAAGTTTAGCTTTTCTCTTTCCTTTCTGGTATATTAATTCCCAAATACCTGGAGATTTTGGGAGTGCAGCCTGGAGAGGGCAGGGTTTGGGGAGGGAGGGACTTCAGCAGGGTACAATGCTTGGAAACGGGAGGGAAGCGAAACGGACTGGTGAAATGGCTGGCGGTCATTTAAACCTAACAGGTCAGTTGCGGACTTGCGCCACTCAGTTGTTAGGTTTAAATGGCCCAAACAGCTGAACTGAAATGGACAAAAGTCTGGTAAATATTTGGGGAAGGCGCCTTCCCTGAACTTCGGTTGGAGGACTCTGAACCTGCCCAAGTTCATGTTGAATTTTGGCTCGCAAGCCAGTTTGTGCCCATCCCTACCCACCAATTCTCTCCCCATGTAGACATTGCTAAAGTGCCTGTGCTAGAGTGCCTGTGTGAGTAATTTCACCAGTGGGTTTTGCTTTCCCCCTGCTTTCAAGCAGGGGGAAGTGAAATGGACAGGTGAAATGGCAGCTAGCCATTTAAACCTAACAGCAGGGTAGGTATGCTGTCAGCTGTTAGGTTCAAATGGCTGCAAGACATTAAACCTTGAGTTTCTCTGCCCCTGCTCTGACACCCTTCCCTGGTGATCCCCCCCCCCCCCGGTGGGAGAAAGCTTTTTTTTTGCTCGGTTTGGTTCAGGGTTTGGTTTGGGGGCCACCCTGAACCACGAACCAAACTGGATTTTTTAGGATTTTGCCCATCCCTAGTAGTGGGAACACAGTGGATGCCGGTATTTGCCCGAAACTCTTCAATCAGATCTGCTGCTAGAAATTCTTCCAAATTTGAATGAGTTTAGGTTACATAAAGGAGAATTTGGAGGGAACTGGTGGGCACCACGGTGCCTGTGAGATCCCTGCACTATAGCATTACAATGTTATCATGATCTGTCAATTACAATTTTTTAAGACAAATAAACCCAAAAGCCTTCAGGCGGCATGGAGCGGGGGTTGCTGCTGTGGCAAAC
>NW_015175993.1:707091-713054 GCF_001447785.1 Gekko japonicus
GGGAAAGATTTGGACATATGGCATCCCCCCACTTTGCTGGGCTTTTTCTAAGGACATCATAGGAAAACAGTTTTGGGGATTACAGGAAAGCAGGGGAAAAATCCAGAAGGTGCACAAGAACAATATGGTGCTGTGTGGCAGCAATGGGGGAGAAGGAGACAGACCTAGCGAGTGGCAGCAAGCAGGGGAAGGACTCACCTTCGCTGGCCCTCTCCCTCGGCCACAAGGCCTACGCTTTGTCAGGGTGATAGCTTAGCGGGCTGCACTGCAGAGAAGGCTGCCCAGTGCCTTTCAAAGGCTCCCCCACCTTCCTTCAGCAGCAGCAGCAGCGCCAGGTAGGGTCTGGCCTAGAGGAAACGAGCTGCGGCTCCTGGAAAACTGGGCTCTCTCCTGAGGAAGACACTCCTGAGGAAGACACTCTTGGTTCCTGTGTGGGACTAACTGTCTCCTCAGTGGCTGTTGGTAGGCAAACAACTTCTGTCAGTAAAAAAACACTTTCCTGTCAGAATTAATTTAAAACGGCTCTCCTTTTTGCCTCCACCATGGCTGGCTGGTTAATGAGGTGGGCCAGCAGGTCACCACAGCAAATTGACTCTGAGTGCCCAAAGCCCGGGCATTCTCTCAGAGCCTCTTTCTAGAGCTCGTTGTATTTATTTCCACAATGGGCCTTATTCCTAGTCCAGTTATAATACTGATAATGTGAAATTTGAAACATGACATTTGTTGTAGGAATTCTAACAGAGAAGATTGTAGTGTAAGAAATGAAGTGAGACATTCATACCTTTTTTCTCTCTCTACTGAAGGACCTCTCTCTAGACCACATTGGTGGTTCTGCCCTAAGTTGCTAGGATCACCAGGTTGCTTGATGAGCTCACTCTGGAGTAGGCCACATAGAACTGTCCATTTAAGAAGCAGTCATCTGTTAAGTCAACTCCTGCCACCTTCCACGAAAGTGATGGCCTCTCTACTTGTGTTCCTGGATTGTTTTGCTTACATGGAGATTGTGTTGTTCTGAGAACCTCAGGATGATCTTGCTGGTACTTGGTCTGTGCAGCTCAGTGCACTACAGGAGTACATCTGCCTGTCAGGTGTGGGAAAAGATGTGGGATGCTTACAGCCTGTCTGGTGTTGGGGGGGATTGTATTTAAAGGCATCGGGGAGGCTGGGCCAGCAGCAGTGCTAAGGCAATCCTGCTGAGGAAACCCCCAGTGTAGGATGGGGAGGGGGGAGGAGTATTAGAAGTCACTGTGGAGGCAGGGCTGGCAAGATCACTAAGGCATTACTTTTGGGCAGGCTTACTCATGGCTTTAAGCACCCTGCAGTCGCTGCTGCACCTGACAGACAACCACCTGTTAGGTATAGGAGGGGGGGAGTGTGTTGTTCTGAGCACCTCACGGTGATCTTGCTGGTACTTGGCCTGTGCAGCTCAGTGCACTGCAGGAGTACTATGTGCAAATGTCTTTGCCGCATTCCTAAGTTGCCTCCTCCTTGTAGCGTTGGTGTATCTGGCTGGTTAGTTTTGAACTTCCAGGTGGCACCTGGAGATCTCCCACCATTATAATTGACCTTCAGATGATCAAAATCAGTCCTCCTGGAGAAAATGGCTGCTTTGGAGGGTGGACTCCATGGCATTAGACCCTGCTGAGGTCCCTCCCCTCCCCAAACCCCGCCCTCCCCCGGCTCCACCCCCCCAAAAATCTCTAGGTATTTCCTAACCCAGACCTTTCAACCCTTGTTGAAGGGAGAAAGCACCCTGAGACCCTGGAGAGAATTTTGGCTGCCGAGTGGACAGCTATAGGCTCCATTCAGAGGTTCTGGACAGTGTATTAGTAGGAATCATAATTCCCACCTGCTGTGTGCAAAAGGTTTTTCTTCTGCAGATGTGCATAGTGGCCTTTCCTTAGCTGGTGGGAAACCACAGCTAGCATCTGTGTATCTAGGAAGCCCCAGCGTGACATTTTTTTAAAAAGTCATCTTACTCAGTCAGAGTCAAATGCACAGTCAAATAGAGAGGTGCCCTCATTTATAAAATTTTTTTTTAAAAAAAGAGGAGCTCCAAGAACAGTTTAAAATAAATTTCAACCAACCTGATGCAAGAACTTACTCGCTTGCTCTTTTCACGAACGACCTCATCATCACAAAATATTCTGTGATAGTAGTGATACAGTTTGCGTAATTTTTTTTTTTACCTGAAAATCTTCCTTGGGAATAGCGTCCACCCACTTCTCAGAGATGGGCAGATGAGGGTAGGAATTGCAAAGGATTTCGAGGATCTCTGGCACGGAGGCACAAGATTTCAGCACCTAGTGTAAAAAGAATCAGGTGTGCTTTAAAAAACACACACACTCTGGTGTACATTTACCAGCTTCTGAGATCTGACAAGATTGGGGTATACCACATCATTCCACATCCATGTGTGTGTATGGGGGGGGGGAGAGGGGATAAACAACCGTTCCTGAAGCTGATTCCTGATTTGCAAATTAATAGTTTGTAAGCCAGAATGACATTGCACCACCAGACCACAGAAGACATCCTAGGATGCCTTCTTTCCCATTTAATATTGTTTGAGGTTTAATGAGGGCAGGATATGGGAAGAGGGGTACCTCCGGCCACCCCAGACCTAGAAACCTGCTTTAAGTACAATGGTGCATTGGGCTCTGGAAAATGGCCGTCTGTTCCTATGAAGTGACAGCTATGTGTCAAAGTGGATTTTGCGACCAGCCCCTGAAAACTGAAATGTGTGGTCTATATTATTTACAACCTGATATTTGAGTTGTAGACAGTTTGTGGGGATTATTACTATTATTACTACTACTACTATTATTATTATTATTATTGACAGGGCTATTTTTGGGCAGGAACGCACAGGAACGGAGCTCCGGCTGGCTCCTGAGTTGGCCACACCCAGCAGGAACTCATTAGCATAATAGGCCACACCCAACAGCAGAAACTCATTAGAATTGGCTACATTAGGGGTGTGTGGCCTAACATGCAAAGGAGTTCCTGCTACAAAAAAAGCTCTGTGTTTTGACAACAAGGTAAACAGAATAAGAAGCAAAAGGGGTGTGTGGCTGGATGACCACACTTCTGGTAGCATGGGGGTGCGGCCTAATATGCTAATGTGCTGTGCTGTCAAGGGTGTGGCCTAATATGCTAATGAGTGTCTGCTGTTGGGTGTGGCCTATTATGCTAATGAGTTCCTGCTGGGCTTTTTCTACAAAAAACCCCTTGATTATTGAAGTGATATAATTAACTGGATAAATTGGTTGACAGCCCTGACTTGGATGGCCCAGGCTAGCCTGATGTTGTCAGGTTCAGAAGCAGGGCCAGCCCTGGTTAGCACTTGGATGGGAGACCACCAAGGAAGTCCAGGGTTGCTCTGCAGAGGCAGGCAATGCCTCTGTGTCAGCCACCCTGAGCCTGCTCTGGCGGAGCAGGGCGGGATATAAATTAGAATATAAATAAAAATATAAAATAACCACGTCTGAACAGCTCTTGCCTTGAAAGTCCTACAGGGGCTGCCACCAGTCAGCTGCATCTTTATGGAAATTTCCATCACCAGCCTGGCTGACATTTGTGGGTAAAGAACAGAGAATCATGCAGAGTGCTTCTTGAACACTGGAGAAATATCGATGATGGCTTATTTTCATATGACAGGGTCAGAATCACTCAATCTCCCTTCTTCCTTAAAAAAAGTTAGAATCCAGGAATATTGTGCCAGGTGCCAGATTTGGGGAAGAACTTGATATAAGCAGAATCTGAGCCGAGTAGGGCTTTTCAAACCCATTCTTGAGAGGGAAGATCTAGCAGCTTGACAGTCCCTTCCTTCCTGACTTAATAACCACACAGACTAACAAGCCAGGCCCACCTCCTTTGGACCAGAGATCCCCACATCATTAAAACGGCGATTCTTGCAACCCCTGGAAGGTGCTGGATTCATGGCCTCTGAGGCTCTTGTCACTGGCTTTTCAAAATCAGAGACGCAGGTCAGGGGGCCAGGATGAGCGCATCCATTAAGACCAACCCTGCAACTTGATTTCCCAATGAGAGATATTTAACGGGGAGAAACAGTTTTCTGTGAGTGGGCCCAGAGTTTTACAGTGCATTGAGGGTTATATCATTTAGATGTCTGAACATTTCTGCAACTTTTCTCCAGTTCCCCCAGGGTCATTCGTAGGGTTCCTAACCTCCAGGTGTCCCCTGGAGAGCTCCTGCTATCACAACTGATCTCCAGATGGCCAAGATCGGCTCCCCTGGAGGAAATGCCTGCTTTGGAGTGTGGGCTCTGTGGCATTATACTCTGCTGAAGTCCCTCCTCTCCCCAAACCCCACCCTCCCCTGGCTCTGCCCCCAAAACCTCCAGGTATTGTCCAACCCAAAGCTGGCAACCCTAGTCGTTTGCAAGTTCATAGGCAGAGTTCTTTCTCTGCTCAGGTTCCATGCTCTGCAGCATCACTTTACCAGGCCATTCAGCTTACAAAGCTACACAGAGCCAACTGTTGCAAGTTTAGAAGAGAAATACTCCTCTCTCTATTTAAGAAGCACACTTTTCGATAGGAAAGAGTAGATACAGGATAGCATACTAACTTACTAGCTAAGGATGGAAGCAGATGGCGAGAGGCCCATTTGCCTCATGGTGCCCAGAGAGGACAGCATGTCGTCCCTCTCTGTGTGTGCAGGGAGAAGGGGGGAGCTACATCTGAGAGAGCGGGAACGGAAGGAGGGGGAATGGTCCCTGAGAACACAATCTACGTTTCACAGGGGACAGTGGCAGAAGACTAAGCACAGGAAGAAAGGTCAGGGTGCCTCTCTAGCTATCTCTCTTGCCACAAAGTCTGGAGGCTGAGTCAGGGGACATCGCACCGGGAACTCCCAACAAGGCCAACAAGATTTTCAAGGCACAAGCGTTCAAGAGTCAAAGCTCTCTTCGTCAAGCTCTCGAAAGCTTCTACCCTAAAAATCTCACTGGTCTCCAAGGTGTGGCTGGGTTCGAATCCAGCTGCTCTACTGCAGACCCACACGGCTTCCCTTGGAAACGAAAGAACTTTGATACCTTGACGAAAGCCGTCGGCCATATTTTTGGCGAGCCGTGGTTCATCAGGGTCTGCACCGTGCGGTGCGGTCTCAGCTCTCGTTTGAAAGCCCCCGCCTGGAGGACGCAGGACAGCGGAGTCGCCCCATTGTAGTCCAGGGCGTTGACGTCCGCTTGCTTTTGCAGCAGGAGAAGAACCAGGCTGTGATGGGCGTTCTTGCAGGCCTGGTGAAGCGGGGTCTTCATCTCCTCATCCTCAGAATTCACCTCGGCTCCGTACGAAAGCAGCAGTCGGCAAACCCGCAAGTAGCTTTCTTGGGTCTCCCTCTCCTTCGCTTCTCTGCAGGCGAGGCCGAGTGCTGTCTCCCCCAGGCTGTTCTTGGCGTCCACCGTAGCGCCATTTCTGAGGTACAGGTGGGTGTGCTCATACAGGCCGTGCTTGGCTGCGGTGTGAAGAGGGGCTTCCTGGGTCTCTTCGCTGGGCTGGTTGACCCAGGCGCCAAAGGCCACCAAAGCTTTTGCACACCTTCAAAGTAGGGACATCAGAATTACACGGACAAGAAATGGAGCGGACAAACATTAACCCGCTAGCGCGTTACATTGTTCTGCTCCTCAAGGCTTTCCTTTGTGATGATGCGTAGTTCTACAAATATTCCAGAAGGCAGGATAAGAGGCAAAGGCAGAGGTCATTTCGGGGGGGATCGCAGTTCCTCCGGGTGAGGTACAGGGGACAGGGCACATGACGAAGCCCCGCCCCCTGCTTCCAGCCGCCCCACTTCCGGCCCTCATTCAGCCAGGAGGAGGCAAGGAGGAGGGTAAGTTGCTTCCTCCCTGCCTCTCCCCACCCCTGCCTGCCTGGGGCCAGGGAGGGCCTTCGCGGGGCTTCCTTGCACTCCCGCCGGCCTTGCAGGTCCACCGCCAGGGCCCTCAT